>NW_027362769.1:49367500-49573409 GCF_046119375.1 Phyllobates terribilis | reverse complement strand
GCACGCTGCCCCCCCCTCCCGTACATGCACGCTGCCCCCCCCTCCCGTACATGCACGCTGCCCCCCCCTCCCGTACATGCACGCTGCCCCCCCCTCCCGTACATGCACGCTGCCCCCCCCTCCCGTACATGCACGCTGCCCCCCCCCCTCCCGTACATGCACGCTGCCCCCCCCTCCCGTACATGCACGCTGCCCCCCCTCCCGTACATGCACGCTGCCCCCCCCCTCCCGTACATGCACGCTGCCCCCCCCCTCCCGTACATGCACGCTGCCCCCCCCCTCCCGTACATGCACGCTGCCCCCCCCTCCCGTACATGCACGCTGCCCCCCCTCCCGTGCATGCACGCTGCCCCCCCCTCCCGTACATGCCCCCATACATACACACTTCCTCCGTACATACACGCACCCCTATACACCTGTTCTTTGTACAGATGACGCTGTAAGTAGCAGAGCTGTGGAGTTGGTATAAAATGGACCAACTCCTAAAATATATAATAAAAATTAGGTGCAGTAGTACAGTACAGGATGTGTATGGTTCCCTGTGTATCTTTCTTTTAGGATCCACTTCTAGATGGATCCACTACATGTGTACAATGTATCCAGCTTATATGATGTCAGCTATAACACTGCTAAGAGTCGTCCATACTTTTTATTCTGTTTGATACTACAATTGAAAACAAGGTTTTTTTTTACAATATGGGAGTCAGGGGATCGTTCAAACCAGGGCTGTGGAGTCGGAGTCGGTGCTCATTTTGGTGGAGTCGGAGTTGGTATAAAATGGACCGACTCCGACTCCTAAAATCTATAATAAATTGGGTGCAGTAGATCAATGCAGAATGTGCTGAATATTTTTTCATAGGAATTTGGGAAAGTGATGAAATGTCCTATAAACTGCTCTTCTATTCCTGATATAAGGCTACATTCACACACAGCGTTTTTTGAGGATACGTTTTTCAGCTGCTAAAGCAGATCAGCTTTTTAAAAAACTGCATCACCTGAAAGGTTTTTGAGCTCATAGATAATGTTTTCAATAGCAAAAGCAGATTAGAAAAACACCGAACAAACTGACATGCTCATTCGTTGTGAGGATCCGTTTTTGAGCCCAAAAACGGATCCTCGCAAAACGATGTGTCTGAATGTCATATCTTGAAATCCATTGACTTTGCTTGGATGCCCAGAGTCACTGCATTTTACTGCAAAAAACGGATCCACAAAAACGCTGTGTGTGAATCATGGCCGTAGCCAGCGAGGGGCAGGGGGGGCAGATGCCCCCCCTAGAAGCAGGGGCACGCACCTATCAAAACTCACTTGTATTCTGCAGTGCTCCCGTCCTGCACTGGCTCCAGACTGCAGGGGGCAATCTCCCCTCATCTGTCCTGTCTTCTTACGTCTTCACCAGAGAGAGGAGGGGGAGGGGTGCCTGCCCTGCACAGGATTCCTGGGCCCCGAGCTGGAGAAAGTGAAAGTACTACTGCTTATCTCTGTCACAAGAAGGTAACTAATGCTAATATTGTAGGTGATTATTATGTGCTCTCTGTACAATGTGTGAACTATATGTGCAATGTACTATTTGCTGTCATCTGTCTATCACACTCTATCTATCCCTCCATCTGGCTATCGATCATCTATCTATCCATATATTTATCCATCCATCCATGTATCTATCTATCTATCTCTCCATCCCCCTATTAATCTATCTATCTATCCATATCTTATCTGTACCAAAAAGAATGAAGTTCTGACTGAGGTAGCAGTTAGGATGAGTGGCCTACAGGAGGACTGCGAGAGGACTTGGGTCCTGACAGTGCTACTGCTGTCATATCTTCATCCTCATCAGATGAGGAGTTTGACTTTGACAAGTATTTGGATGACATGGAGCAGGCAAAGCGTTGCCACAAGGAAAAAGATTTCACTCCGTCTCCTATAGCAAGCAGATTGACCATATTTCAGCAAAATGTTTCACTTGCTCTCATAGAAATAGAAAAATTCAACCGTTCATCAAAACTGACTGTGCATGAGGCAATTCCTTTATACCCGGAAATTGTTAGAGATGTTGCCCATGTGGTTTCGGCTTTGCCTCCAACCCAAGTTAGTGTAGAGAGGTTGTTCTCTAGCCTCAAAAATTATTAGGTCAGATTTGAGGTCATCTATGAAGGACGATCTGATGGAGGCAATTCTATCTCTTGGAACAAATTCATAGACTGCACAAATGTTATTTAGTATGTTTTTGTTGAAAACTGTTTTTTTGCCACTTACATAGTTTATTACATAGTATGTGTGTGTGTATATGTATATATATATATATATATATATGTATATATATATATATATATATATATATATATATATATATGACACACCTTCTCATTTAAAATGTTTTCTGTATTTTCATGACTATGAAAACTGTACATTCACACTGAAGGCATCATAACTATGAATTAACACACGTGGAATTATATACTTAACAAAAAAGTGTGAAACAACTGAAAATATGTCTTATATTCTAGGTTCTTCAAAGTAGCCACTTTTTGCTTTGATGACTGCTTTGCACACTCTTGGTATTCTCTTGATGAGCTTCAAGAGGTAGTCACCGGAAATGGTCTTCCAACAATCTTGAAGATGTTTAGCACTTGTTGGCCCTTTTGCCTTCACTCTGCGGTCCAGCTCACCCCAAACCATCTCGATTGGGTTCAGGTCTGGTGACTGTGGAGGCCAGGTCATCTGGCGTAGAACCACATCACTCTCCTTCTTGGTCAAATAGCCCTTACACAGCCTGGAGGTGTGTTTGGGGTCATTGTCCTTTTGAAATATAAATGCTGATCCAACTAAACGCAAACCGGATGGAATAGCATGCCGCTGCAAGATGCTGTGGTAGCCATGCTGGTTCAGTATGCCTTCAATTTTGAATAAATCCCTAACAGTGTCACCAGCAAAGCACCCCCACTCCATCACACCTCCTCCTCCATGCTTCATGGTGGGAACCAGGCATGTAGAGTCCATCCATTCACCTTTTCTGCGTCGCACAAAGACACGGTGGTTGGAACCAATGATCTCAAATTTGGACTCATCAGACCAAATCACAGATTTCCACTGGTCTAATGTCCATTCCTTGTGTTCTTTAGACCAAACAAGTCTGTTCTGCTTGTTGCCTGTCCTTAGCAGTGGTTTCCTAGCATCTATTTTACCATGAAGGCCTGCTGCACAAAGTCTCCTCTTAACAGTTGTTGTAGAAATGTGTCTCCTGCTAGAACTCTGTGTGGCATTGACCTGGTCTCTAATCTGAGCTGCTGTTAACCTGCGATTTCTGAGGCTGGTGACTCGGATAAACTTATCCTCAGAAGCAGAGGTGACTCTTGGTCTTCCTTTCCTGGGGCGGTCCTCATGTGAGCCAGTTTCTTTGTAGCGCTTGATGGTTTTTGCAACTGCACTTGGGGACACTTTCAAAGTTTGCCCAATTTTTAAGAAATGACCTTCATTTCTTAAAGTAATGATGGCCGCTCGTTTTTCTTTACTTAGCTGCTTTTTTCTTGCCATAATACAAATTCTAACAGTCTATTCAGTAGGACTATCAGTTGTGTATCCACCAGACTTCTGCACAACACAACTGATGGTCCCAACCCCATTCATAAGGCAAGAAATCCCACTTAATAAACCTGACAGGGCACACCTGTGAAGTGAAAGCCATTTCCGGTGACTACCTCTTGAAGCTCATCAAGAGAATGCCAAGAGTGTGCAAAGCAGTCATCAAAGCAAAAGGTGGCTACTTTGAAGAACCTAGAATATAAGACATATTTTCAGTTGTTTCACACTTTTTTGTTAAGTATATAATTCCACATGTGTTAATTCATAGTTTTGATGCCTTCAGTGTGAATGTACAATTTTCAAAGTCATGAAACTACAGAAATTTCTTTAAATGAGAAGGTGTGTCAAAAATTTTGGTCTGTAGTGTGTGTGTGTGTGTGTTTTGCATATTTACAATTTATTACAGTTTTTTGTGTTCTAAAGTTGTATTCCAATAAATATATATTATGTTCTAGCTAAATATCTTGATTATTTTATCATAAAAATGATTAAATGTCTGATGTTCACATTGTACTACAATAAATTTTTCACTTAAATATAAGCAATATATGGGGGAGTCTTTGTAAGGGAAATTGAGGAGTCGGAGTCGCAGGTTTGGCTTACCGACTCCACAGCCCTGGTTCAAACATCTTATTATGTCCGAAATAAAGCTAACCCTTGTGAGACTGATCGCAGAGCAGCATCAGCAGCTGTAGACCTATTTGGTATAAAAGTTCTCTGGCCCCGGAAAATCAGATATTGATGGCGTAGAGACCATTAGGGCTCCTTCATACACACTTGTCATACATTTTAAAATACATGAACTTTTTTTTTTGGAAGGGTGGGGGGGGGGGGGACGACTTATATTTGTCTTGACGTTATTGAATCCATCATGATATTTCAATGCAACATAAAGTTCTCCTAGGACCTCAGCAGAATAGTCGGGCTCTTGTGTGGTCTCCCCAGGAGCATGACTTTTAGCACACTGTGGTGCCCGTTAGGCAATGGGCCAGACTTTATTTGCTGTATGTTGAACTTTGCATGTAAAAAATATATGGTATATATTTTGAAATCCGTTTTTTTGTCTTGAACAATGCTTTTTGTATTTTTCTTTTTTTCAGGCCTTTTCCTTTGTATCCAGACTGTTGTCCCAGTGCAACTATGATGCATTAGAAAATCTTGTGTCCAGTGAGGTATGTGCAATTCCTATTACACTACATTCCCACAATGAGCTTTTGATGTTTCAAATCTCCTGCGCCATTTTTGCATTTATTGGGTTACTTGCATTATTTCAGTGTAATTATTATTTTTTTTTTTTTTTTTAGTGCATTTTTACATGCTTTTTTTTATCACATCTTTGACACTGCTGTTTTGTTTTAAATAAAGCTGCTTTGTTTTTGATGCTTCCTGGTATTTGGCTTTGACAAAACTTTATTGATATAGTCATGTGTGGATTACATGCATTTTTTTTTTTATTTTTTTTTAAAAACCTGTGAATTCTCACCATCTAATGCAAGTCTAAGGAAAAAAACTGCACATAAAACTCAGTGTACCCTCAAGAGAAACTGACCTGTTGCTGATTTAAAAAAAAAAAAGCACAGTAGACCTGAGATTTCTATAAGTTTTCATCACTTTGTAAGACGCTGCATTTTTTACGCAACATCAAAAACTCATTGTGGGCACACAGCTCTAAGGTCACTTTCTCACATCAGTATTTATAAGGCTTCATTCACACGTGTGTACTGTCCAACTCTTTTTCTCGAACAGTACTCAGACCATAGAATGGATCTGTTCACACATGTGTAAACATCACAGATCTGAGTGTGAGATCTATGAGATCTATTCTGATCTGAGCTTGCGAATCAGACTCTGCCATACAAGTCAAAAGGGATAAGTGAAACATAGATGCAAATTTAAAGGCTTCAGTTTTGCATCTGTGTCTCACCAATCTGTTTCTTACTGATAAATTTGAATAAAAACGTGACCTTCCGGGTCCCTTTTTTTGGCTTGGAAGCAAGCTCACCTCTTCAGTGAAAAAACCGGAAGTAACTAGGAAGAAGTCAGTTTCTTTACATTCGAAAGCACAATTCCTGATATTTTGCTCAGATACAGACATACAGCGTGCACATAATATATCTACCGTTGTAAAGTGGCTAAATGACAGTGCTGTGCTTCTGGGCCCTGATTCATCAACACTGGCATGTTGTACACCAGTCTTAATGAAGGAAGTGCTGGAATAAGAGGCGCCAATTAGGTTTTCTCCTTTTTATGATTGTGACACATTTTTCAGCTGATGCCAGAGGTAAGAGATATATTCCAGTAATAGATTGAAGTACACTTCTGTCATAATTTACACCACCTTTATGGCATAAATCATGATGAAATTTGTCAGCAGTACCCGCTCCTGCATAATCCTCGCCCTCTTTTCCAGAAGTTGTGGGACTGGCGTAAACACCAAAAGTCGCTACATTTTTGTGTCTTTTGTGCAACTGCAAGTTGCACAAATTTTTGTTGACATTTCAAACATTTTTACACCATAATTCTAGTGAAAATGATTTGATGAATGTGGGCCTTGGTGTGCATGATGATGGCGGATAAAGTGGTTAGCAAGCACAGTCAAAGCCCCCTAACAAGGCTGGCAGGCTAGCAATACGCGTGGGACTCTCACCCACATGGAGTGAGTTCTCTCTCCGGATATCATGATATGCTGGTATATACTTAAGTCCTGATATCTCCAAAGCTTACAGGGAATCTGTCATCAGGTTTTTGCCACCTAATCTGAGAGCAACATAATGTAGAGACAGAGTCTCGGATTGCAGCGATGTGTCAGTTACTGGGCTGATTGCTGTAGTTTTGATAAAATCACAGATTTATCATCAGGAGATTAATCACTAGAGGATTAGTAAACCTGCTGCCAGGTAGTCCACCATTCATGAGCTTTGCATAACACTGCCCCACCACTGACTGGCCACTTTCTGCCTATGCACAGAGAAAACTGCCAATCAGCGGTGTGAGTGGGGTTATACAGAGCTCAGCATTCAGAGAACTGGTAGATCTGCAGCATAGCAGAGAACTGTAATTTTATCAAAACTGCAACAGACAGCCCAGTAAGTGATACATTACTGGAATCAGGGTCTTTGCTCCTATATTATGCTGCTCTCAGATGGGGTAGCAAAAATCTGGTGACAGATTCTCTATAAATACATTCTCATGTTTTTTGGTACTGCATTACTGTGCCCAAGTCTCTCTAGATTTCTGCCTGCCTGCGATTGATGCATTTATCGTGTTTCTTCTCAATGAATGCGATTTGATTTCTCCATTATGGACATCAGTGTTGTCGGGAGGAATGATTAAACGTTCATGTTGGGGGTCTTCAGACTGTATGTCAGCTAGGATCAGGCATTGTGCACCTTTTAGTGGTTTTATTTGTTGTTAGGTGTCTTGTAATATAATGATTTGATAAAACGTTGATACTTCGGAGGTGCCATCTGATTACTTGTATGTTCTGTGTCGTTTATGGCAGAGTTGATTTGCAATCTATTTAGTAATATTGATCCTCTGTGGCTCTGCTGGTCTCCATTATCTCACATATTTGTCCCCTCCTGCAAAAGAAAAACCTTGCTAAAGACAGAACTATTCCTACTTCTATTTGTGAACCTTGTTTCCATCTTTATTTGCGGTCGTTACATTTTCGGAGGGACTGAGGCTTAGAGGGTACACTTAAACATCTGTAATATCTAAAAAGTAACCAACACTTTTTCTTTTTTTTTCTGCTGCAGACCTTGAAAGACGTGAAGGAAAAATGTTCAGTGCTCTCTGACAACTACAGACATGCCCTGGCCGCTGAGAGTGATGAGATTATGTACTCTTTTCCTGGAGATGTAGCTATTTATTATGATGATAATGGTATGTGTGAGGAACAAATACAAACATTTAAATGGTTTCTTTATTTTTCGTCCCTTGCTACATATTTTCGTTTAAAAAAAAATACATTTTGCTCATCACCCCTAAAGGTTTTCTATCACATCTGGTCATAGAGTAAGTTCTGATTTGGCTAATTAAAAACCGATTACAAAATGAAAAATGAATCTAACCTCCTAATCACATGTTATATAAATTGACATTATGTGGAGTTTAGTATATTCACCCCCTTCAGAGACAGCGGCGACAGTAGTGGAGGTAAAAGACATGTGATCTTTGACCTCCCGTACTACCGGAGGAAGTAAATCCTAGGAGCATGTTCACATGGCTGTGCATTGCAGAGGCATTTCAGCACGTGTAAGCGTCGCTATTTCTGCAACTCTCGTAGAAATGAAAGACCTTAGTACATTGTGATTTACATATGCAGCGCAGCTATGTTCCCACAGCTTCACATCCTGTGACCAGTGCCTGGACGCAGTTATCCCCTATGTCAGTCAAGAAAGGCTGAAATGGGAAATATCTGTGGACGGATCATATATCTCATACAGGTTGGTCCTCCAAAATTCCTAAAAACAAATGTACACTTATTTTCTCCTGTCACTACATTTGAACTCCTTTCGACAGCCTCCATCCATGTATGACACATATCTGTATGGGTGTATAGAGCAGGCTCAGGAGATGAAACTGCACCATACCCTGCAGATGCTGGCATCTGCCTGTAACAGCAGCTTAATGCACCCATGGCTGCCATGATGGGACTGCTGTAAAGCCCAGCCATTGGCTTCATTGGAGACCATGATTTCAGTTATATACTGCAACATAGTAGTATTTCAGTATATAGAACAATCAGTCAGATGATCGAAGTTCAAGTCCCATAAAGGGAGGATAAAAAAATTGAAGTAAAGTTTTTACAAATATAAAAAAAGACAAGAAAATATAATGGCCTTTCCTTTCTCCCTCTTAACAAAAGTGGAAATTAAAAAAATAAAGCATAAACATATTCAGTATTGCCGCCTCTTTTAAGGGGTTGTCTGGTCTAAAACAACAAGTCTTCAGTCACTGTATGTGACTGCAGACTTGTAAATCCTCACAATGCATGCACTGTGGATTCTGGCGTGGAGTATGAATATCGCATACTTGTGATCACATGACCACCGTTCCTGCCGCTGACAGAGGAGACTCCTCCCCGTGCGCCATGTCAGGATTCACAGGTCTATAGTCACATAGAGAGACTGCAGACTTGTCCTTTTGGATCAGACAACCCCTTTAACAGTCCAGTCTATTAATATATAAAATAATTTAACCCATGTGATAACTCATCCCAAAAATTCAACTAAAACGGAATAAAACATTGTGTGTTGGCAAATGGCACCACAATCCTATATATATATATATATATATATATATATATATATATATATATATATATATATATATATATATATATATATATATATATATATTTTTTTTATTTGTTTTTTTTTGTTTACTAAAAAAACGAAAAAGCTATATATTTTCGATATAGCAGCAATCCTATTGACATGAAGAATAATGTTGCCATATCATTTTTACCAAAAACGGTGGAGGAATTGTGGTGTTTTTTTGTCTTTTTACTGCACTTAGCATTTTTGTTCCCTGTTTTCCAGGACGTTATATGGTAAAATAAATAGTGTGATTGACATCTCATACTGCACAAAAAAAAACCAACAGGTGAATGTAAAATGCATTTTTCTTTCACACTAGTCACTCTGTGTATGTTTGTTCACTAGAATGGACAGTAAGCATGTTTTTGTTTTTTATAGGTAGGAAATTTGTCCGTATACTCATGCGGTTTTGGTACATGTCCTATGCTGATATTCCTGATGAAGAGCTAGAGGGAACAAAAGTATTTCAAGTTGTGATGGGGAACGAAAATGTAAAGGACACTAAGCGTATCCTCACTGCAAACTATGAGTAAGAAGTCTTCTAAAATTATTTTACGATACACTGTTCTATTCCTCCAGCGGGTGTCACATGAAGACAAGCCTTTTTTTTTTACAGAAGACCACTTGGCAACAAGCGGTTATTGCAAGAGGAAGCAGCGTTTGAGAAATACTCATAGAAGGGGGTCTTTATGAAACAACCTACTTCAAAAAGAAGCAATAAAAATACATACATGTGGGGTATTAATAAATAGTGCAGGGCCTCACAACTCCCCTAAAGGAGGAGGCCGGGGAAAGAGAAGGATCGGGCAGTCGGAATTTCAACTTCTGATCCGTTTGCTTTCAAGCGAGATGACCTGTTGCCAGTGGTGTCTGGCAGCATCATCCTCCTCTCTCCCTGTTAGAATTATACAAACATCAAACTGAGTTCTCATGTGTCGGGAAGCTTATGTTTTACTGTTCCTTTATAAGCCACCTCTCTGGCTTTGGTCTATTAGTACAGTAATGATAGTTTTATATGGGGTGTCTCTGACACCAATGCCACCTTGGCCGATCAGTTCTTTTAGCGGGGTATACATGATAGTCTTATCACTTTGGCCGATCAATTCTGTATGACAATTTTTTGTTCTCATTGCAGGTTTCGCAGAGAATTTACCCAAGGAGTAAGACCAGACTGGATCATCACACGCATTGAACATTCAAAATTGTTAGAATGACGTAAACAGACAGTTGGCATTACCCTGCCCGTGTCACCCATGTTTCTTTTCTTCTTAACCTGAATGACTATTATGAGTATTAAAATGATGTGTTCTACTTTTGCTTTGTATACAATTATGGACTTAATGATATTTTGAAATTATAATGTTAAATATATTTATTCTGATTTTTGATCTCTTTATTCACTTTTACAAAAGAACATTTTTCAAAAGAAGAAACGTATACTTGTACAATCCTAGTCTTGTGTATGGTGGTTGTTCCCACCAGTGTACAGACCCTTTTTCAGGTTTAAGTAAATAAACCTAACTTAGTATAAAAGCTCTGACCCTTTTGAGAGAGGAAAGATGAACGATTCTCCACTGTCTCACCATCTTGAAAGACAAGTGAGACTTCCTGCTTTTGAGCTGGCAGGATACCACTGTGTGAGACTTGATGGGTGTGTTGCATTTAACATACTGGAAATCTTTGCAGATTTCTTCTTTCCTGGATGTAGTGATATCTGAAGCAATAAAAGATGGACTCCTCTGTATTACGTTGTAGAAGAAACAGCTGCGGTGACATTTTTTCATGTAGAAATATCCGGTACCAGTTTTTCATGTGTCTGCTGTGGACTCTTGAGACTCAGATTTACTCTTTAGAAGCCGCTATATTTCCCAATTAACCCTTCAGCTATTTCCTCTTCTAGTAGAATAACCCTTTAGAAGCAGCCTTGTCCCCCTCTTGCAGATAACACCATTAGGCCGGTTTCACAAGTCCGGATATTTCCGGTACCGGAAAAACCCGTATCGGAGATATCAGTGTCCATGTGCACCTGTGTGCTGCCCATGTGCCACATCAGGAGCACACGTACTGGCACCTGGAAACCAGTGGTACAGTTAGCGCTGTTCCCAAGCCCCGGGTGCTGAACACTGACCTCATCATTGTCCCCTGACGGCGCTGCAATCAGCACCAGCAGGGGATAATCATGAAAGTTGTAGTCTGCTCCCGGTGTCTCCACCTGTAAAAATAAGAATAAAATAAAAAAATCCATGTATTCAACTGTCCTAAGTGTCCCCCGCTATAATCCATGCGACCGAGCAGCAGAGGAGACGGGAAGAATGACGCGCTTCAGCGAGCGGCCCTGGAGTTGCGCTGCGCTCAGTGAGTGACAGGACACCGCTTGATGAGCGCAGCTCCGGGGCCCTCTTGCTGCTGGAGTCACTCTCTCCGGCTCCTCTGCTGAGCGGTCGCATGTATTACTGCGGGGGACACTTAGGACAGGTGAGTATATGGATCTTTTTATTTTGTTCTTATTTTTACAGGTGGAGACACCGGTAGCAGACTACTACTCTCATCATTAACCCCTGCTGGTGCTGATCGCAGCGCCAGCAGGGGACTGATGAGGGCAGTGTTCAGCACCCAGCGCTTGGGAACATCGCTAACTGTTCACTGATTCCCAAGCGCCAATACGTGTCACACGGATGGCATCCATGTGCGGAACATGTTTACATGGACCCATTGACTTGAATGGGACTGTGTGATCCGTGCTGCCGGCCAAAAATGGACATGTCAGCATGTGGATCACACAGTCCGTGTAAAAATACTGACTTTTGCACAGACCCATAGATTTGAATGGGTCTGCATGTGTTAGTGTCTACGGTATGTGTGGAAACTGTCACCACACGTACCGGAAATACTGACGTGTGAAAGAGTCCTTATTAAGCAGCTCTCTACCTCCTTTACGTTGGCTGTATAATACACAGGGATTTTTTTATTGGCTGATAAATGGCAATATTCTGTATGAAGTTAAGTTTAGGCTCCTGTAACGCGGACTGAGGAAAAGTTCGCCTGATTTGTGTGTTTTGCTGATGCACTGCCCATTGTGGTACATGTGATTACAACATTTGTAGTTCGCGTTTGGAGTTTTGATAAAAATGGCTGGATCGATTCTCATTATATTCTAAGTAACAGTGACACTGGGGAAAAAAAGCAATACAGGAAAAGGAATCTGTAGACCCTAAATCCTCACCAGATCTAAGTGCAAGGCTTCATTAACCATTAAGATGCTGGATAGATTAAGGTACACCCCCTTCATCCACAGACTGTATCTCCCAGAGAAGAGAATCTCAACTGATTTTGCACTCACTCTGGTAATATGAAATGAAAATCTACGTCCTGTAATGCTTAGAGAAATCATCTGATGAGCCAATAATGTGTCTATAAAGTGTAACCGTCGCTTCAAAGAGACTAAAAAAAATATGTTATAATCAGCCTGGAGCCAAGTAAACTGAACTGTTCTGTTCTATGTATCTAAGAAGTACTCCTCCTCCTTAGGCTACATACATGCATCCGTGTGAGAGTTACCATTCAAGAGAACCGGGCCAGTTTTTTTCTTCCTTTTTTCTTTCTCAGCTGTCGTCCTAGTTGCACCTGGAGTTTTTTTTTTTTTTAATCCTTAGACTTGTAGTAATAGATCAATTAAATTCTGAAATATGGTATGTCATCCGTGTGTCATCTTATCCCTGTAGACTTTAATAGCAGGACAGGTGAGACTAAGATACGTTCCGAGTCTTACGGACCAGAGACCTAGATACGCTTTTAAAATTGTGTGTATGGATCAATGAAACTATGGGTCAGTGTGCTGTCCGAGGAAAAAAAATGGGACAGCACATGAACGTGTATAATGGACGTGTGAATGCAGTTTTAGTAACTGTCTGTTCCTCCTCTTGAAATGCTGCGGACCTCTCTCCAGCTGAACAGCATAAGGCATGAAGGAGGCAGAATCAGGTAATACCATAATATCTCTAAGTAGTTTAAAGTGGTTAGATCCTCTGTTTTATTGAAAGTGAACCTGTTAACACAAATGTGTAAAGTAAAGACATGGCTATAATGGTGCTGTAATACTGATTACATTGATACATTTGGTTAAGAAATTCGCTTTGCTGCTGTTCTTTAATCACCATTTTAAGTTTTGTGCTAATTAGATTCTGGTGCACAGGGGCCGGACTGCACTTGGTCTTCTCCCCCCTGCCTGTGATTCCCGGCCCCTTCCCCTGCTTCCTGTGTATGAATGACCTGCCTCCATTCTTTAAAATCTCAGTAGTGACTGGTCATTCACAGACGGAGGCAGTTGAGGGGCCGGGAATCACAGACCGGGGAAGAAGACCTAGAGCACAGTCCGGCCCCTGTGAACCAAAATCTAATTAGCAGAAAACTTCAAATGCTGATTACAGAAGAATAACCAATCTGATTTTTTCACTAAATGTTTCAATGTAATCAGTGTTACGGTGCCATTCCAGTCATGTCTTTACGTTACAAAAGTGTGCTGACGGGTTCACTTGAATAAAAGTCTATGACAGTAATTCTTTAAGAAAAGTCTTTTCATGTACTGCCACTTTGGGTTTTTCTAGGAAGAGATAGATCACCATTGTTTCAACAAACTTTATATCTTTTAAAAGAAATCTGCTTCTTTCTCCACTTCTGAGCCTCTTCTGTACCTCCACTCGGCCTTCTGAACTTACCATTCACTGTGAAAAACATCTTATATCTGACAAAGACAAACTGCCAGCACAGTGTAGTGTCAGGTTACAACTACATCGGCATGTAAAAGTTTGGGCATGCACAAACAGTTTAGCACGTTGAAGGTGAAATGATCTCTAAAAGGCCTAAAGTTAGAGGACACATTTCCTTTGTATTTTAAGCAAAAATATATGTATATTCATCTTTAACATTTTAAAAATTACAAAATGGAAAATGAGCCCATGCAAAAGTTTGGGCACCCTTGGAGATATGGGCCAGATTTTTTTTGTTCCAACAAAATGGCCACGGCGCGTGCACAGTAGCATCTATCGGAAGCGATAGATGATACTGCGAGGATGCTATTTTGCTTGATGTAAACAAAAAAAAATTCTAACCCCACATAATGCATATACTATGTAAAATAGGAGGCAGGTCACTGAAGGCACAGTGGCCTGTCATAAGCGCATACAGATGAATATGAGAGCAGAGCACCAAATAATGCGCCGCCCCGAAGCACCAGAATCTCATTATCTCCAAACTGCTAATAAAAATTAAACAAGTACCACAGGACGGATTTAATCAACCCAGGTATCATTTTAATCAGTATGTCACCCACCTGACAGTGTGTGTAGTTTACTGAGCACAATCTTGCTGACAGATGCACTTTAATACTTTTTTAAAAAAATTCCCATCACCAGCTAGACAAAAATATGAGGAAGACGTGGGCCCTATTTCAGAGGATCAATGGAGATCGGTATTGGAATTATCTTGAAATGAGGCACAGCAATTTTCCCAGATTATATTAATTCACAGGAAATACAAGACACTTAAATTCCTATGCAATATAGGATATCGATCTGATGCTGAATGTCCAAGATGTAAAATGGATGATGCGGGTCTACTACATATACTATGGGAATGCCGGGAGCTGGGAAAATACTGGAGAGGAGTCTAAGGCTATGTGCCCACGATGCAGAAATGAAGCAGAAAATTTCTGCAGCATTTCTGCATCTCCCTGGCAGAAAAAACGCATGCAGATTGTGCATGCGTTTTTCCTGCAGAATACATGCGGATTCACATGCGTTTCCGCATGCAGATTGACAAGCGCTTTCCAGGCGATAGCATCACTTGGAAAGTGCTTGACAACTAGGTCACACTGTATAAATCCATGCAAACAGCGCATGGATTTATACAGTGTGAACCGTAAAAATAAAATAAAGCTATACTCACCCCCGATGCCCCGGCGTGGCTGCAGCGCTGCTTCCTCGCTGGTTCCCGGCTGCTGGCATATCGCGAGACAGAGCGGTGAAGGGCCTGCGGTCACATGACTGTGACGTCACCGAAGGTCCTTCAGCGATGTCAGCATGCAGAGAGAAGACGTCGGAAAAGTGAGTATAAACTTTATTTATTATTTTATTCTTTTTTTACAGGTACAATGGTACCCAGGTCTGGATGAGAGTCTCCTCTCCTCCAGACTTGGGTACCATCCGCACATAGAGACGCATAGAAGCCGCTTGTAGAAATGTACAGTCGCGGTTTCTATGCGTCTCAATGCAAGTCAATGGCGGCCATTCCGCTGCGCTTCCACAAAATTAAATGACATGCTGCGGATTTTTGTACGCAGCATAAACGCTGCGGAAAAATCCGCAGCATGTGCATAGAACATGCGGAATCCCCTTGGGGACCATGGGGAGCGGATTACCTAGCGTTTAACAAGCGTTTACGCTGCGGAAATTCCGCAGCATAAATGCTTGAAAAACGCTACGTGGGCACACAGCCTAAAGAGGGTATATAAAATTGATGTTCAACCAGATCCCAAAAATGCTTATTGGGTATATTAGAAGATGATATGGAATTTGACCCAGTTTTAATAGGGATTTCACGTATTTTATTGCAGGCTAGGAACCCTATAGCATCCAAATAGATTAATCCCTCACATCCAGTAATTTAGTGAATTGAAAAATAGGGTAAATAATATTATTAGATTGGAAAAGGGTATACCATATTTTTCGGACTATAAGATGCACCTAGATTTTAGAGAAGAAAAATAGGGGCAAAAATTAAGCAAAACATGTGGTCATGATGCACTGTTATGGGGGGGGTCTGCTGCTGACACTGTTATAGGAGTAGTGTACCCAATTCTATATGAATGTCCCCATCCTCGTATATATGCCCCCTCATCCTGATATATATATGGCCCCCAATCCAGGTATGTAGGGCCCCCATCCCCATCCTGGTATGCATGCCCCCCTCATTCCCATCCTGGTATGCATGGCCCCTTCATTCCCATCCTGGTGTATATGGGCCCCTCATTCCCATCCTGGTATATATAGCCCTCTCATCCCCATCCTGGTATGCATGGTCCCTTCATCCCCATCCTGGTATGCATGGCCACCCCATCACTGCACACATGAAAATAAATAAACAATTCTACTCACCTTCCTTCCCTCTGCTTCATGACGTCACTGCCATGCGCCCTCACATGCTGAGGTCAGCTGCCAGGATATTCACTCCTCATCCGCAGAAGGGAAAACTTGTGAAACCTGCAAGTAAGGCTGGGCGATTTGTCAAATTAATTTGCCTTCTCTCATGTTCACAATTCGAATTATGGTCGGAATCGAAAATTTGATTTTAGTTCGGCCCCTCATTTTAGCTTTACCCATTTTAACCCATAGTGTGACAGCACTGCGGAGGGATACAGAGCTTGGGAAGGAGCTTTTTATAGAGTGAGTAGATGGCAGGATACAACTTAACTCTGGGGGAGTCTGCACAGTCCAGTTTGCAATCACTCTACCCATGCTCAGTGTGACTTAGGCTACATGCCCACTATGCGTTTTTTAAGTGTTTCTGCAGTGGCAATTTAGCCACGGAAATGCTTAAAAAACGCTTGGTAGAGGGTCTGCAGTGGTCCCCAATGATAATCCGCATGTGCTGTGCACATGCTGCGGAAATTTCCGCTGCGGATTATCATTGCGAAAAAATCCACAGCACGTCCATTAATTTTATGGAAACACGGAGTAATTGCCGCCATTGACTTACATTGAATCGCATAATATCCGCATGAGTACATGTGCACATGCGGATATTAAGCGATTCAATGAGCGGATGGTACCCGGGTCTGGAGAAGAGGAGACTCTCATCCAGACCCGGGTACCATAGTACCTGTAGTTAAAAAAGAATTAAAATAAAAAAAACATTATACTCACCTTCTGATGGCTCCCGGTCTCCTGTACAGTGCGTCCAGTGTCTTTGGCGGCTCATGATGGTGAAAAGGACCTTCCATGATGTCATTTAGTCATGTGACAGGTCACGCGACCGCTGACGTCGGCGGTCGCGTGACCTGTCACATGACTAAATGACATCATGGAAGGTCCTTTTACACCATGACAAGCCATCGAAGACACCGGAGAATGAGACCGAGGACGATCGAAAGGTGAGTATAATTTTTTTTTAAATTTTTCACCATTTTATTCTTTGTTTTTTACTATTGATGCTGCATGTGCAGCATCGTAACTTGTTCACACTATATAAATCCATGCCAGTTGCATGGATTTATATAGTGTGACCAAGTTGTCAAGCACTTTTCCAAGTGATGCTAAAATCGCTTGGAAAAGTGCTTTACAACCCCCATGTGGAAATGCATTCAAAAACACTTCACAAACGCTTCTACCTGGCAGGAAAAACGCATGTAAAATCTTCATGCGTTTTTCCTGCCAAGGAGATGCAGAAAAAATCCGGAGCATTTCTGCTTCTTGGGCACTTAGCCTTACAGTGGCTTACGAAAGTATAAACCCCCTTGTCTTTGTACCTATTTTGTTTCATTACAACCTGTGTTTAAATATTTTTGTAATTCGATTTGTGTGTGATGCATCAGCACTAAATAGTCTCAGTTGGTGAGATGAAGTGAGAAAAATATCGGCATAAATTACATTTGTGGGATTAAATCACAAAAAATTAGCATGTGCATATGTATTCACCCTTTTTGCTATGAAGCCCCTAAAAATTTATAGTGCCAGCAATTACCTTCATAAGTCACATGTTTAGTCAAAGGAAGTCCACCTGCGTGCAATCTAAGTGTCATATGGTCTGTGAGTAAATACAAATAGTGATGAGTGAGAATGTTCTGTTAACTCTTTCGGCGAGCATGCTTGGGTGCTCGCCGAGTATCTTCTGCGTGCTCGGCCGTTATGTTTTAGTCACTTTGTGCGCATGATTTGCGACTGTTTGACAGCTTTAATACATGTGAGGAATGCCTAAGAAATAGGCATTCCTCACATGTATTAAAGCTGTCAAACAGTCGCAAATCATTCTCACAGTGTGACTCAAACATAACACCCGAGCATGCTGAAGATGCCCGTAAATCTCGAGTAACGAGCATGCGCGCTCATCACTATATACAAACCTTTTCTGAAAGACCACAGAGACTGTAACACCATTAACCAAACAACACCTTGAAGACCAAGGAGATCTCCAAACAAGTCAGGGACAAAGTTGTTGAGAAGTACAAGTCAGGGTTGGTTGATCCCCCGGAGCACCATCAAATCCATTATCCCCAAGAGGAAAAAACATGGTACCACAACAAACCTGCCAAGAGAAGGCCGCCCACCAAAACTCTCAGCCCAGGCAAGGTGGGCATTAATCGGAGAGGCAGCACAGAGACCAAACGTAACCCCGAAGGAGCTGCAGAGTTCCCAAGCAGAGACTACAGTATCTGTCCATACGACTACAATAAGCCATGCACTCCATAGAGGTGGACTTTATGGGAGAGAAGGCAGAAAAAAGCCTTTACTTACACACAAAAATTGTAAGACTTGTTTTGAGTTTCACAAAAGACATTTGGGAGATCTTCCAACTGTATGGAGGAAGGTGCTGTGGTCAGATGAGACTAAAATTTAAGTTTTTGGCCACCAAGGTAAACACTATGTCTGGCGCCAAACCAACACAGCTCATCACCCCAAGAACACCATCCCCACAATGAAACATGATGGCAGCATCATGCTGTAGGGATGTTTTTCGGCAGCAGGGACAGGGAAAATGGTCCGAGTCGAGGGGAAGATGGATGGTGCAAAATACAGGGATAATCTTGAGCAAAACCTGTTTGTCTGTTAGTGATTTGAGACTGGGACGGAGGTTCACCTTCCAACAAGACAATGACCCAAAGCTTACTGCCAAAAGCAACACTCGATTGGTTTAAAGGGAAGACTGTAAATGTTTTGGAGGGGCCTAATCAAAGCCCAGACCTTAATCCAATTGAGAATCTGTGGTCAGTCTTGAAGATTGCTGGTCACCAGAGGAAACCATCTGACTTGAAGGAGCTGGATCAGTTTTGCCTTGAGAAATGGGTAAAAATCCCAGTGGCAATATGTGAAAAGCTCATAGAGACTTATCCAAAGCAACTTTCAGCTGTAATTGCCGCAAAGGGAGGCTCTGCAAAGTACTGATTTTAGGGGGGCGAATAGTTATGCACACTGAAGTTTTCAGTTATTTTGTCCTATTTGTTATCTGCTTCAGAATAAAAAGAAAACCAAATGTTCACAGTTGTAGGCATGTTCTTTACATGAACTGATGTAAAACCTCAAAAAAAAACTGAAATTCCCGATTGTAAGGTAGCAAAATACGAAAAATGCTAAGAGGGGTGAATACTTTCACAACCACTGATTGACACAGCTACCCTTCTTGCCACAGCTCGCACTGATGTGCCATCCTGGACGAACTGCATTACCTGAGCAACTTCTGTGAGTTGTGCTGTAGACACCGCCTCATGCTACTGTACCCCTAGGGGTGAGAGCAATGGCAAAATGAAACAAGTGACCAAAACAACAGCTAAAAAGAATGAGAACAGAGAAATGATCTGTGGTCACCATCTGCAGAACCACTCCTTTATATGGGGTGTCTTGCTAATTGCCTATCATTTCTACCAGTTGTCTGTTCCATTTGCACAACAGCAGGAGAAATTGATTCACAATCAGTGTTGCTTCATAACTATACAGGTAGATTTCACAGAAGTGTTATTGACTTGGAGTTACATTGTGTTGTTTAAGTGTTCCCTTTATTTTTTGAGCAGTGTATTATGAGCATGTAAAGCTGTCAGTAGGTCTTGTGGTTGGTTGTAGGCCAATGCTTCAGCAGAGACTTCCTTGGGGATTCCTAGAAACCGGAGATTGATCCCATTTTTTTGGTTTTCTTGGTTGCCTAAGTCTTCCTGCACTGCTAATGTAGCGCCCCTGGTGCGCATTGGTGCCACAGAACACAGAAGGGTGCATGGACGGACTTCTCCACAAGAGGCCCTCACTTCATTCATACACCTCCACCTTCCACCTCAGACCAGCAGAGGGAGCCCGTTAGGGATATATAAAGGGAAGGTGGAGCCAGGCAGCTCAGTCTAGAAGTGATTCAGCAGTGAGTGTTCAGAGAGGAATACCGCTCAGAGGGAGCTGAGAGCGTGCCGACGCTCAGAGAGCGGTGAAGATGCAGCACGCTAGCTGCCAAGTAGTGAGGGCCCCGAGTGTGGTCGACGGCGAGGAGAAAAGGAGAGTGGAACTCAGGGTGCAGAGGAGCATAGTAAGCTCACCTCGATTTATATACCGGACACCGGGTCCGCGCCTACAGGGACTCCTTATACCCAGTAGGAACCACCGGAACCCCTGGAGAACTACAGGTCCCAGGTCCACCTAATGCTGATTGTAGTACCAGAGCCAGGAGTCACAGAGGTCCCAGCGTCCAGGGAGAGTGATCTCCAAAGAGAAGGCCCGGTGGCGCAGTGGTTAGCACTGCAGCCTTGCAGCGCTGGGGTCCTGGGTTCAAATCCCACCAAGGACAACATCTGCAAGGAGTTTGTATGTTCTCCCCGTATTTGCGTGGGTTTCCTCCCACACTTAAAAGACATACTGATAGGGAATCTAGATTGTGAGCCCCAATGGGGACAGTGACGATAATGTATGTAAAGCGCTGCGGAATATGTTAGCGCTATATAAAAATAAAGATTATTATTATTATAAGGCCCTACCACCAGGTGCAGAGAGAGACAGTAACCAAGCTAGGCCTAGCTCCAGGCAGGCCAGAAGCCTAGAGAGTAAAGTAACGGATCAGGAGGCCCTATACCCGCTCACTGGGGAGAGTCCAGAAGTGCGCCCTTCACCTGGAGTACTCTGGACCGTGCCTGCAGCATCACCAGTAAAGGTACTGAAGCTTACCCCTGTGTGTGTGTCCATCCTTCCTCCGTGACCGTCCTGCCGTCTCTCCCCTGCACCACCATCTAGTACATCCCCTACACTGCCCTGAGGCCTGCTCCACCTGTGGGGAGCTGTCCCATCATTTGCTGCCCTAACATCTGCCTCAGAGGACTGTTGCAGTGCTGGTGATCCTCACCAGACACCACAGGTGGCGTCACGAATAATTCCAAAAACCCCAAATAATAGAAGTTTCCCCATTTCACTGACCGCCCTGGGTCACGGACCGGGCCAGCCACTGTGATATCCCCCGAGTCCCGGCTGCCGAGCACCCCACGGCCCTGGGGGCGCGTCACTTAAATAATTGACTGCGATTGGTTACAGGTTTGAGTCAGTCTGTCAATCTCAGCTTCGCAAGATGCTAACTAGGATTTCCAGCTTAATTACCTCCAGAGAGTGGGCTAAAACCTGAGCCAGGGCTGCATAACGTCTAATCACTTATGGACAATTGAGATGATTAGTCTTCAGACTTCTTGAGCCACCTTGGTAACTTGTATTTGTAGAGAGGTTTAGGGGGAATACCATCTTACCCTACTGGGAGAGGTTAGGAGGGGTAATGTCTCCATCAGTCAAAAATTTTTGAAATGGTGATGTGACTACAGCTGTTAATTGTACTTTTCAGGCATTTTTCTTCTGATGACCGGACATCTTGTCTTGTGGAGGTAGCGAAAGGTGAGAATGCGTGGAAGAGCAAATTGCTCTTATATTGCTGGGTGTATTAAGACATTTGTCTATTCCTTATTAGTATGTATACTAACATGTGAGAGCGTTGACATAAGATAAACATTGTTCTACATATTTTCAAAAGTTGTCAGGTTCAGTTATGAAATGAGCCATTTCTTAATTATTTTGACTTTCTGAATTCAAATCTGACAATGAAAATTTTTAGTTGGCTCTTGTTTCTATGATGTCAAAGAGTTTTCCTTTTACTGCTACATATACTGTAATTAATGCATAAATGTTTCAGTACTTTGACACATTATTATTTTTGCAAATGTAAAGATGCAGAATATTTCGTTATGCTTATTTTCTGATATTTATTTAGAGGAAACTTAGCAAGAATTCAAACAACTAAAACATGTCTAAACACTATCGTGAAGTATAAATTTTTTACAGAAATTGCACTATAAAATTTAGTTCTCATTCAGTGACAACTCTTGTACTCCTGCATCGAATCATCTCTTACAATTGTCCAACAGTAATCTGCAAGCATTGATGGATTCCATTTTCTTTGATATCTTTTCTTTATAGCCGCAATATCTTGGTGAAATCTCTCACTGTGCTCGTTGCTCACTGCTCCGCAGTTTGGTGAAAAGCAGTCTAGATGCGAATGTAGGAAAAGAATCTTTAACGCCTTCACAACCTATCACATATAGGTATTTCATAAGTCATGTCCCGGCATTTGATGCAGGCTCTGGCGCTGAGCCCGCTTCTTTTCCGGCACATGACAGCACATGATTTGATCAGTTGTCATGTGCCCCTAATCGCGATCCACCAACGGCTGTTAACATGTTAAATGTTGCTGTCAATATCTGACAGCGGCATTTAACACGATCGCGCCGGAAGCACGTCATAAACCCCGATAGGTTTGCATGACAGCCAGGGGTCTGCAGAAAACGCCCCCCGTGTTTGTCATTGCTGATCTGCTATGAACGCTGGCCCGTGGCCGGCATTCATAGAAGATGATGATTTATGCTACACATAGCTTGGCTGAAGCTCTGCTATGTGTTGCACAAGTGATCCGATGATTGTAGCTTCAAGTCTGTTAAGGAGACTGTTGAAGAAAATAAAAAGTAGAAAAAAGTTTTTAAAAATATCACCCCCCATTTGCCCCATTCAAAATAAAACAATAAAAAAAAGAAAAAATACACATATTTGGTATCGCGGTGTTCAGAAATGCCCGATCTATAAAATATAAACTAAATTAATCAGATCGGTATACGGCGTAACAAGAAAAAAATCAAAACGCTAAAATTACGTTTTTTTGGTCTCTGCAACATTGCAATAAAATGCAATAACGGACAATCAAAACATCGTATCTACTCTGAAATGGTATCAATAAAAACGTCAGCTCAGTGCGCAAAAAATAAGCCCTCGCCCAGCTCTAGATCCCAAAAAGTGGAGATGCTATGGGTCTTGGAAAATGGCAACATTTATTTTTTTTTTTTACAAACTTTGGATTTTTTTTTCACCACTTAAAAAATAACTGATACATGTTTGGTATCTACAAATTCGTAATGACCTGGAGAACCATAATGGCAGGTCAGTTTTAGCATTTAGTGAACATGGTAAAAAAAAAAAACAATTATGGAATTGCACCTTTTTTGTAATTTCACCCCACTTGGAATTGTTTTCCCGTTTTCCAATACCAGATATGGTAAAACCAATTGTGTTTTTCAAAAGTACAACTCGTCCCGCAAAAAACAAGCCCTCACACGGCCATATTGACTGAAAAATAAAAAGTTATGGCTCTGGGAAGAAGGGGAACAAAAAACGAAAACGCAAAAAGAAAATCACAAGGTTGTAAAGGGATTAAAGGGAACCTGTCAGGCAATTCATACGCCAAAAAAGTACTCTGAAGATTTTGTGCTGCCCCCGACCCAGCTGGCTCTTTCTAACTGCTGCAAGAGGTCATTGACAGATTATACAGACATAATGCAATTACTGCAGCCAATCACTGAGCTCAGTGATCTGATGCCATCTACAAAGGCATCGTCACTGAGCTCAGCGACTGTTTGCAGTGGTCACATGATGTTGTCCTGATGTCACCGCTGCAGCCATATCAACAACGAGTAGGGGCCACAGCAGTGAGCAAGTGAGTGCTAAAGCGGCAGCGGATAAGTACATTTGGCTTAATTTTATATAGAAGAAAGCCTATGGATTAAAAAAAAATAAAGATGGACAACCCCTTTAAGTAGATAATTGGCTACTGGTCACTGTCTTTAAATGTATTGTGACACTCTCCATTATTCTATATTGGGAGTCAGACATCAGAGAGTAATTATTAAAGATAGGTCACACTGGCAGTAATTTTTACTCATCTACTCTAGGTGTGTTGCTGTTTGGAATGACAAAGATGGCAGCTGCACCTTTCTAGATAAGGAACCTATTCTTCAGCATGTAGAAGCTAAATTTGGGCTATGGAATTTTAGTTTCAGACATCTGAACTACCCAGAATAGGTGGTTATTTATCAAAAGCTTAAATCTTAAAATCAGTCCACAATGCATTTCTGGCTTTTTTATTGTTTGAACAGCAGTAAAGACAAAAAATACCAAGTAACTATACAAGCTTTATTTTAAACTTTATTTGTAATTTGAAGGTAATATCAGAACACGTTTATATTGTGTCTAACAAAATTCATGTTAAACAGATTTTTTTTAAATTTTAGCTTAATATCAATGTCTATATGACAAGTAATGTGATTGCAATCATTTTTCTCTGATGCCTATTTTCTATATGATTCCCCCCTTCATTTTTAAAGGGGTGGTCCACTACTAGGACAACCCGTTCTCATTCTGAATTTTTGCCACTGTTAGAATAAAAACACTTATACTCACCTCTCTTGCCAACCCCATTCCAGCGGTGCCAGCACTTGCGTTCCCATGATTCACTTGAGGTTGTTAAGTCACATGAGCCTTGAACCCTGCCATCACTGTCCCCGCCTACAGACGTATAAGTAATTATCTGGAAGCAACAGCTGTGGCTGGCCACTCACTTCATCTTGACTACTTAGGGTATGTTCACACAGTGCGGATTTGCTGCGGTTTTGACGCTGCATTTTTATGCAGCATCAAAACCGCAGCGGCCAGATGTTACAGCATAGTGGATGGGATTTCTAGAAATCCCATGCCCACTATGCGTTTTTGTGCACCTGTGGATCACCTGCGGAAACTGACATGAGGGTGCGTTTTTCAGATCCGCAGCATGTCTATTTCTCTTGTGAAAACACATGTGGATTAGATGAGGAAAATCCGCATGCATAAAAACCATATGTGTGTTTTGTGTGCGTTTCCGCAGCAGAAACGCTACATGATTATCAATAAAGTTTGTTTTAAAAAAAATATTCTCTAATTTCAACATGAAGACATGAAAAACACATGCATAAAAACCGCATCAAAACCACATGTAAAAAACACACCAAAAACCACAAGTAACCTAATTTGCATATTAGGTGCGGAAATGGTGCAGAAATTCTGCAGCGTCAAAACCGCAGCAAATCCACACCATGTGCACATACCCTTATACATCCGAAGGCGGAGGCAGTAAAAAATCAAACCGTTATGACTCTGGGAGGAAGGGAAGGGAAAAGCGAAAATGGAAATTGGCCCCATCATGAAGTGGTTAAAGTTCTTAACATGAAACTTCATCTATAAATTAAGAATTACCTATAAAAATATTTGAAAATCATTTCTATATAACTTGTCGATGTACATTAATGTTACATGTTACATTAGGTTGCGTACTGGTTAATCTACATTAATAAAAGGTATGTCTTTTGTACAGAATCAGGGCATAGTAAATTAGTAAATAGGCAGTCCACACTATAGTCTTAGTGTCATGGCTCAACACCAGGACTCGATCTGGTGATCTCTGGCTGTGTGGTTGGTTTCCTTCTCTGTTGGACCACAGCCTGTGTTGTCTTTGGCCAACTGCTGATAATGCCTTTGCTTTGTTGTGTTGCTTCTATGTAGGTGTTTTCACGTCCTCTTTTTGCTTTGTCCTATCACATCTTGGAATGGGGCTATTTATACTCTCCAGGCACATGCAGTCTTTGCTGACTATATTCCAAGTTAGATGGATGTTTGGAGTCCCAGCCCCCCAGTGAAATATTATCTTGCTGATGTTTTATCTATCTCTTCTTCTGCAGTTTGTTTGCGTATTCCCCTTCTCAGCTCTTTTGCCATTTTGTTACATTCAGGGTCTGGGGGTTTTCACGTATACCACAGGTCTTTTTGGGTTCCTTTCTTTTCCTTCAGTCTTTCATGTGTAGCTGTGTGAACACGTCTTTAGCCCTGTGTCTCATCCTCTGACTGTGTGCACTATGTTCTGTTGTTGTGGTTTTTGGGTTTTAGGCCTGGTGCCCACGATGCAGAAATGCTGCGGATTTTTCCTGAGCGTTTCTGCATCTCCCTGGCAGAAAAAAGCATGCTTCCTCACAATTTGGTTTCTCAAGTCCTCAGACAGTTCTTTGGTCTTCTTTCTTTTCTCCATTCTCAATGTGGTACACACAAGGACACAGGACAGAGGTTGAGTCAACTTTAATCCATGTTAACTGGCTGCAAGTGTGATTTAGTTATTGCCAACACCTGTTAGGTGCCACAGGTAAATTACAGGTGCTGTTAACGAATTAGAGAAGCATCACATGATTTTTCAAACAGTGCCAATACTTTTGTCCACCCCCTTTTTTAGCTTTGGTGTGGAATTATATCCAATTTGGCTTTAGGACAATTCTTTTTGTTTTTTTTCATTGAAGACAAATTAAATGAAGATAATAATACCAAAGAATTTGTGATTGCAATCATTTTCAGGAAGAAACTGAGTATTATCTGACAGAATTGCAGGGGTGCCAATACTTTTGGCAACCACTGTATAACTCCATGCAATCGGCATGGATTTATGTTGTGTGACCCAGTTACGATGCTGCAAATGCAGCATCAATAGTAAAAAAAAAGAATAAAAATGTTGAAAAATAAAAAATACTCACCTTCCAATGGCCCCCGGTCTCCTGTACGGTGCATCCGGTATTATGCGGTCCAATGCAAGTCAATTTCACTGCGATTCCGCAAAATTAATGGTTGTGTTGTGGATTTTTCCGCAATGACAATCTGCAGCGTAAATTTCCGCAGCATGTGCACAGCACATGCGGATTATCATTGGAAACATGGCAGACTACTTAACAAGCTTTTTTATTGCATTTTCACGGCGGAAATGGCGCCGCAGAAACGCTTTAAATCCGCATCATGGGCACGCAGCCATACTCTGTGTATAGTTAAAGATACTCAGGGTGAGCCAACATTAAGTAGAGACGCCATTGTGTCATTTTATGATGCCAATCTCCGCGGTCAGGCAGGAACAAATAGTGGTCAGATTAGGGATTTAACTAGTCTGTATAAAAACCTGTGTTGTGTTGATTTAACATCTCCCCTGGTTTGTCCATCCCATTATGAGTGTTAGAGTCATTCATAACATTACAGCCAGCCCATTTAGTATGTTCTGGGGTGTCCGTATGGACACCGGTTTGCACCTTGGCCGCACAACTACAGGTCTTGTCCCTGGAGGTCACAGAGATTAGGAACCAACAGCAGCATGCACATTCGCCTGCTTCTAGAGACCGAGGTCATCTGGATGCCACATTGGAACCTAAAGTAAAATTACCAGATTGCTTTGCCAGAGACAGAAGTAAGTTCTAAATTTTTTTATGGTTCATGTAAATCATACTTCCGATTACATCCGTTATCATCTGGGACCGAGAGTCAACAAGTAGGCATTATTTAGTCTTTACTCCGTGTACATCCACAGGCCTGGGCTTTTTCTTTGTATGAGGATTCTTCGGAGTTGGCCTCAGTCTCATTTATTACGACCCTAACAAGGTTTATGTAGTCGAGTCCAAGATTCGTAAATTGGTTCAGGGAAGTCGTAGAGCTGAGGATTACTGCTCTGAGTTCAAATGTTGAGCTGTGGAGACCTCTTGGAGTGACCCTGCTCTCTGGAGTCAGTTCTGCCAGGGACTGTCAGATCAGATTAAGGAGAAAATGACTTACAATTCCTGTCTGCAGTCTTCAGAGGAGGCTATAACCCTCGCTATCCATTTAGACAGATGTCTGAGGGATAGAGACACATTAGAAGTTGTTTTAGTAACGTCTCCTTCATCAGGTAGACTGGTGATCTATGTAAATTGGTGCTTGCAGGGACCCTTGTTCCTCTGTTGCACACTGCTGTGGTACTGGCCATATTGATTAATCCCGGACACATTTCTGTTCAGTGCTCTCATTTTGTGTCTACCGTTTTGACATTTCCTTGTTTTATGTGTTTTTATCAATTTTTGTGTCAATAAAATTTATTCATTTAACTTTGATGGTTTTTGGAGGACTTTGATTTTCAGTAGGTTGTTCTGTTGTATATGGGCCTCCGTGTTACTTCCTAGGGCTTCTTAGGTTCACACTGTTTAATTAATTAGCTGGAGCTAAATGGTTTCCTAAACTTGACTTAAGGTGGGCATATAGCCTCATACAGTTCAACAGGGTGACATATGGAAAACCACTTTTAATACACCTGAGGGTCATTTTGAAAATCTAGTGATTCCGTTCAGGTTGACCAATGTTCCAGCGGTTTTTCAGAATTTTATAAACAACTTTTTCACTCTCTAGTGTGTAGATTTATGGTGATCTATCTAGATGACATATTAATTTACTCACATACTCAAGATTCTTAGTGAGGGGGTGGTAGTAGGTGCTCTGGGGATAGATCTTAGACAGTGCATTCAGGATGCTCAGGACAGTGCTCTGAAGGGCTTGCCTTTAAACAAACTGTATGTGCCGTTCTCTTTTCGCACGGATCTTCTTAATGAGGTGCATGATTCCAATTTAGCGGAGCATCCATGTTTTTCTGCCATTTGGAGATCTCTTTCTAGGACCTTTTGGTGACAGAATGCTCGCAAGGATGTTGATGAGTATGTTCGTAAATGTAGAGTCTGTGCCAGGTCTAAAGCCTCTTGTCGGGTCTCAGTGGGTTATCTCTTGCCTAACAAGATTCTGTCACAGCCCTGGACTCACTTGTCTGTGGACTTTGTCACCTATTTACCTAATTTTGCCAGTAATAATGTAGTGTGGGTGGTGGTGGACCGTTTCAGCAAGACGGTTCTTTTGATTCCACTTTAAAGGTAGCCTACTGCTAAGAGCTTAACTATTTTGTTCATTTCTCATATCATTAAACTACATGGTGTTCCCAAGAACATTATTTCCGATACAGGGAATTCGTTTTTGGCTAGCTTTTGGCGTAGTTTTTGTTCCAGATTGGGTATCAAGTTGTTATTTTCCTCAGGGAATCATCCCAAGACTAATGGACAGACTGAAAGGATGAGCGAAGATAGAGAGAAATATTTGAGAAGTTTTATTCTAATCAGGAATATTGGGTAGAGTTTCTACCTCTTGCTAAATTTGCTTTTAGTAACCATACCTTCATGGTTACTGGTACCTCGCCTTTTTTTGGCGAGAAATTTTCTTCCCGATTGCTAAAAGTCTAGAGGGGGTTCGATAGGGGTCTTTTGGAGACTAGTGATCGGGCCAAAAAGTGAGCAAATCTCAGGCGTAGACAAGCCCCTGTCTTCAAGGTGGGGGAGTTTGTGTGGTTGTGTGGTTATCTTCAAAGAATTTACATCTTAATGTGGCTTCTAGGAAGTTCGCTCCCAAATTTGTAGATCCTTACAGGATTAGCAAGATCTTGAGTCCCGTGACGGTTAAGCTTCAACTCCCTGTAGCTTGGAAAATCAACAACTCCTTCCATTGTTCCCTTTTAAAAAAATTTGAAGGAACACCTGGTCCCCAAGACAGTATTGTGGTGGATATTTAGGGGTATCAGGAGTATGAAATAGAGCTAGTTCTAGGATCCAGGCAGGTTACGCGCCATTTGCAGTATCTTGTCAAACGGAAGGGTTCCAGTCCAGAAGATAATTCCTGGGTTAATTCAGAGGATCTGCATGCCGAGCGCCTAATGAGAAAGCTCCATCAGTATCATCAGAAGATGAGAGTTTCTGAGGGTCCAATGTTCCATCGTAGAAAAGGGGGTACTATCATGGCTCAACTCCGGAACTCGATCCTGTAATCTTGGACTAATCCCTTAAAACACATGATGATTCTGATTCAGACTCCACCTTCTCTTCCTCTTGATCATCTGAGGACGACGTTGCAGGTAGACCATGCTGCCCTCCCGGAGACACAGGCAGGTTGATAAAAGCAATAAGGACCACTATGGGACTTAGGGAAACTAAATACCCTAAATCAATGGAGGACATTATGTTCGGTGGCCTAGAACAGAGGAAGCAGCGTACATTCCCTGTTTATAAGAAGATCCAAAAACTCATTAAGGAACAATGGAAAAAAACGGATAGGAAAGGCTTGTTGACCTCATCTTTGAAAAGGAAGTATTCGTTTGAAGATGAGGGATGCCACATTATGGGATAAGTGCCCAAAGATAGACATCGCTGTAGTCAAGTCATCAAAAAACTCTTCCTTACCCTTTGAAGACCTAGGTATTCTTAGGGACCAATTGGATAGGAAGGCAGACTGCTATCTGAGAAGTACCTGGGAAGCATCTGTGGGTGCTCTGAGACCTGCCATAGCAGGAACTTGTGCAGTGAGATCCATAATGGTCTGGTTACGGCAGTTGGAAGAACAACTAAAATATAACGTTCCTAGGGAAAAATCCTTACTAATCTGCTCTTAGTACAGGGAGCAGACTTTGTCGGTTAATCCCCCATACACTCAGGTTTTAGAAGACAGGATAGTTTTGAGACCTGATCCTGCCCACCTACCAAAGGTGGCTAGGAGATTCCATATCAGTCAATAAATTATACTTCCCTCCTTTTGTAACAGCCTCCAGAAGCCAAGAGAGTAGCAGTTCCATACGCTGTATGTTTGAAGGGCCCTAATTTAATACATGGACGTAACTAAAGAGTGGAGGAAAACCCAATCGTTGTTTGTGTCTTTTCAGGGGCCTAGGAAAGGGCTTAAAGGGCACCCTAGCAAGATGGATTAGGGAGGCCATTAAAGTAGCTTATTCTGGCAATAATGTGTCAGTTGCAGAAGGTATAAAAGCTCATTCCACTCGAGCAATTGCAGCCCCTTGGGCAGAGAAGGCCAAATATGTAATGCAGGAACTTGGTCCTCTCCTTCAGCCTTCTATAGACACTATAGGCTGGACTTGTCCTCCTCAACTGATCTAACCTCTGGTAGAAGGGTTCTGCAAGTGGTGGTCCCTCCCTAAAGTGGATTGTTTTTCCTCTATAAATCTCTCAGGTGGTGCTGTCATGGGTGAAGGGAAAAATCTAAGTTACTCATCAGTAATGGGATTTTCCAGAGCCCATGACTAGCACCCTGATATTCCTCCCTTATCCCCGGTTGTGGGTGCGCTATTTAAGTTAAACCAGAACTCACACTTTGCACTGACCAGGGGCAGTACCCCGAAACACAGTGTCTGCAAATTGAGTTTCTGGTTCTGGCTTTTATCCTAAGTCAGGTGACAAGGCTCGTTAAAGGGTCAATATTGACTTTTACTATTGCTACTTCCTATAGGTGGCACTAGAGTTCTAGTTCTCTTCCTCTCTGAAGAGATAATTTGCATATTTAAGTTAAGTAATTAGATTAAGAGTGTGGTGATAATTTGGTGTAGGTATGTGTATATAACTATTTGGAGGACCACTCAGGCTCTGTAACCCAACTCATGCAGAGGAGAAGTACTGCCCTTTTATTTCAGTGGGTTTCCTTGTCACAGGTGTGTCAGGTGTGACAGACAGTCACCGTAGATCCAGCTGTAGAATGTCATTGTGCTTGGCTCTGCAGGCACCTTCTTGACCTTTTCATCTCTGTAGCGAAGTGATATCCTTCTCTCTCTAGGACCTAGCAGTGACCTCTATCTTCTGCTGCTAATTGACACACCCTTGCTGGATGTTTAAATACCTTCAGCCTCTCCAGAGAGTCGCCGGTGATAGCTCTATGTTCCTCTGTCCAGCCTTGAAGTACTAGTAGTCGGCTAGTGTCTTCTTGGAGTTCCCTTGGAGGATAGTTAGCGTAATCTCTCTGGTGTCTTCTCAAGCTAAGTGTTTCCCTTGTATGTTTACCTGTTTGTCTTTAGTTGCAGTGGGGGCTGACTAGTGCTCACCCCGTCCCCTCCCTACCTAGGGCCTATTGCTAGGGGCAGTCAGGGATTAGGTTTCCTGCTCAGTGATAGGCTCGGAACCTAGTTAGGGACATTAGGGAAGTCAGGGTGACTGTCAGATCTGCCTATGGGTCTCCACTCCCCCTTTCCCTAGTGTTTAGGCTTCCTCCCCCTCTTCCCATCGTTGTGCACTTAGTCTTTCCCTCACCTTGCGTGACATTATCACCGGCCGTACACATATATAAAAAAAAAGAAAACTGACAAGTGTTTTTTTGTGTGTGTGTTTTTTTTGTGTGTGTGTTTTTTTTCTCTCCCCTTGTTCATGGATCCTGTTTCAGTGGTGGCAGAGCAGCTGCGGAGGTTGTCACTAGAGGTGACTGACCTTCAATCTGAGATGCAGCAGCAATGGCAGCGGCTGCAGACTCCTATTGTTGGGGACTCTGCGGGTAGGCCAGTCCAGCTTGAACCCAAAGTTGACCTCCCAGACAGGTTTTCAGGAGGTAGGGACAAGTTTTTTGTATTCAAGGAAGCTTGTAATTTGTATTTCAAGCTCTGTCCTTACTCCTCTGAGATGAGGAGCAGCGAGTGGGGATTGTGATCTCACTTTTGCAAGGAGATCCTCAATCCTGGGCTTTTTCTTTGCCACAGGGTTTTATTTGTCTCCAGTCAGTAGCAGGGTTTTTTGGGGCTTTTGCCCTCATCTATGATGATCCTGACCGAATTTCCTTGGCTGAATCCAGGCTGCGCCGCCTTCAGCAGGGAAATGGGTCAGTGGAGATTTATAACTTCGAATTCCGTAGGTGGGCAACCGATACCAAATGGAATGACCCGGCTCTTAGAAGCCAATTTTGTCAGGGCCTTACAGAAAGGTTGAAAGATGCTTTGGCAGTGTACGAAACTCCAGAGCCCTTGAAGGCTGCCATGTCATTGGCTATAAGTGTGTATAGACGCCTGCTGGGTAGATGGGTAAGACCACCTTCTCCTGAGCCCTCTTTCCGGGGCAATGCCCCTTTGCCAGGGGGCGGTCTTGGGGTGAACCAGTACTTGTGGAGTTAGAGAAACCCATGCAGTTAGGGGGTGCTTCTGTGTCGTATGTTTCCCCTGACATCCGCAAGAAAAAGGGCGTTTGTTTTTTTGCGGCAAGAAGGGACATTTTATTGGGGCCTGTCCCTCGATTCCTAAGCAAAAAGAGATTCGGTTAACCCTTGGGAGTCTGGAGTTGGATGATCAAGGGGTATGTTTGTCTTCAACCTGCAGTTCTGGGTTTGTCCTGATGACAGAGGTGGTGCTAGAGAGCAGGACTGAGAGAATTTCTGTGTTTGTTGACAGTGGAGCTGGAGTCAGCATGTTTGATGCTGGGTTTGCGAGAACTCATGGGCTAACTGGCTGTACTTTAGCTAAGCCCATTCCTATTTATGCCATTGACTCAGCACCACTTGCACAGAAAGCTTTGACTCAGATTGTATCCTCGTCCTCTGATTCCAGATTTGTTCTGCCAGGTTGCGGGAGCTAAGGTGTTCTCCAAGTTGGATTTAAGGTGGGTCTACAACCTAGTTAGAAGCAGAGAAGGGGATGAATGGAAAACGGCTTTCAGTACCCCTGAGGTACATTTCAAGAGTCTAGTTATGCCTTTCAGTCTGACCAATGCACCTGCGGTGTTCCAGCATTTCATAAATTATATTTTCCATCATTTGGTAGGGAGGTTTGTGGTGGTCTATCTGGATGATATTTTGGTTTATTCACCTGATTTTGAGACACATGGGGGCATGTTAAACAGGTGCTTCAGATATTTAGGGACAACAAACTATATGCCAAATTAGAGAAATGTGTTTTCGCTGTCCAGGAGGTGCAGTTTTTGGGGTATCTGTTGTCATCTTCAGGTTTTCAGATGGATCTGGAAAAGGTTTGTGCTGTTCTTGATTGGGACCATCCTGAGCACCTGAAGGCATTACAGCGCTTTCTGGGTTTTACTAATTTTTATCAGAAATGTATTCAAAATTATTCGGTAATTGTGAAAGCCCTTACTGACATGACAAGGAAGGGGTCTGATTTCTCTAAATGGTCGAATGCCGCCCAACAGGCTTTTTCCTTCCTTAAGGATGCGTGCACACGGTCAGTAAACACTGCAGATTAGACGCAGCGCAGTTGCGCTGTGTACAATCTGCAGCGGCCAGATGTTAGAGCATAGTGGACGGGATTTGAAGAAATCCCATGCCCACTATGCATCTGTGTGCTTCTGCGGCTCACCTGCGGAGACAGACATGAGGAGCATCTTCACAGACCACAGCATGTCAATTTCTCTTGCGGAGACGCTAGTCTCCGCAAGAGAAATTCTATCAGTGCAATGTATAGGATGCGGTGAATCCGCATGTGTTCAATGAACACATACGGATTCACCTGCGTGCAGCGCTTTGGACGCAGCACAAGTATGCTGCGTTCAAAGCGTTGTCAAAAAGGATCGCATCCACATACCCTAAGAGTTGTTTTGCCACAGCACCTATACTCAGTCAACCCGAAGTTTCTCAATCTTTTATCATAGAAGTTGATGTGTCGGAGATGGGGGTTTGGGGCTGTGTTGTCTCAGGATCCGTCCCTTGGTAAATAGCGTCCATATGCTTTCTTTTCCAAAAAATTATCTTCGGCTGAGAGAAATTATGACGTGAGTAATATGGAGCTTTTGGCGATTAAATTGGCAATTGGAGTTTGAAGAATGGCGACATTGGTTGGAGGGGGCAGTCCATCCTATTACTGTTATCACGAACCATAAGAACCTGTCATATCTTCAGTCTGCTGAATGTCTCAACCCTAGGCAAGCTAGGTGGTCCCTGTTTTTTGCTAGGTTCAATTTTGTTGTCAATTTCCGTCCATCAAGGCTGATGCTTTGTCCCAGAGCTTCCCTGGTGGTGGTGACCATGAGAACCCTGCCCCAATTTTGCAGAAGGTCGTAGTGATTTTGGCAATGTACCTGACCTGGTGGGTGATGTTTTGGAGGCTCAGGCGGACGCCCCTGCTTCCTGCCCTTCGGGAACATTCCTATCCTGGATGTGCTGATCCTCTCTCAGGTGGTGCTGTCATGGGTTCTGGAAAATCCCTTTACCGGGGAGTAATTTTGATTTTTTTAAAAACATTTTGACTTTACCCCATTTTTTCCACACTACTGTAGTAGACTGGTAAGTATACTAAAATTAGTTTTAACTTATTGTAGGAGATGATAGCAGCAAGAAAATGACAAAAAACAATGAGTATACATTGCTTGAACATTTTTGTGGACGACTGAATGGCAGGATAAAAGCAAAATAAAATGACCACACTGACACCGGGTAAAGGACATTGAAGGTTTTAAAAATAATCTGTGTTGTGTCTATTGAAAGAGTAACGTTAACTGTTTACTGAAATGTAGTTGTTTATAGTCTAAAGAGTTTGGATTCTTAGTAAGCCATTAATGCTAAGTTTACTTAATCGGTTTTTAATGCGGATGTAAGGCCTAACTTGGGTTTTGGGAAAGAATATTGACGTCATTTGGATTGTAAAAAAATCCATATGAGATTCTACACAACCAGAGGCATTGTTCATTCCTGGATTAAATTCTGTTTTCAATAAATTATATCAGGTAAGATTTTCATTCTTTGGTTCTGTAAAATTTAGTAATTCCTCCATGCAGACAATAGCCATTAGACTTCCCCTTTGAACTTTGCAGGGACAACCAACTACAAATATCAGGCAGAAATAATCACATGCTCTGTTGTGCTCTTTCTGAGTGCTAACATGGTTAAAACGAGAAGACTTGACGCATAAAATGGATGATAGTGGTCACTGCACTGCTGGGTTATTCTGTGGGATTCAGGTGACACCAAATAGAAACATACAGTTTTGCTACTTTTGTAATAAATTCACTTTAACCCCTTCCTGACAGTTCTCATTTCCGCTGTTATGTTTCCGTTGATATACAGTACAGACCAAAAGTTTGGACACACCTTCTCATTTAAAGATTTTTCTGTATTTTCATGACTATGAAAATTGTACATTCACACTGAAGGCATCAAAACTATGAATTAACACATGTGGAATTATATACTTAACAAAAAAGTGTGAAACAACTGAAAATATGTCTTATATTCTAGGTTCTTCAAAGCAGCCACCTTTAGCTTTGATGACTGCTTTGCACACTCTTGGCGTTCTCTTGATGAGCTTCAAGAGGTAGTCACCGGAAATGGTTTTCACTTCACAGGTGTGCCCTATCAGGTTTAATAAGTGGGATTTCTTGCCTTATAAATGGGGTTGGCACCATCAGTTGTGTTGTGCAGAAGTCATGTGGATACACAGCTGATAGTCCTACTGAATAGACTGTTAGCTGCTTTTTTCTTGCGATAATACAAAGTCTAAGTAAAGAAAAACGAGTGGCCATCATTACTTTAAGAAATGAAGGTCAGTCAGTCCGAAAAATTGGGCAAACTTTGAATGTGTCCCCAAGTGCAGCTGCAAAAACCATCAAGCGCTACAAAGAAACTGTTATGATCTGCTACAAGCACTAAGGAAAGACAGGAGATCTGTCCCTACAATAGAACTAAACTGGATCCCTACGATGTAACGGGGAACCTGATCCTGCGATCAGACCCGCTAAAGTCCTCGGCTAGTCTGTACGAAGACCTATAGATGCAAGGGAGGGATCCCTACAAGAACTAGGGACTGGGATAAAGTTGGACACCTCCTAGCAGAAATTGTAGCAGTCAAAGACAAACACACAACAAAGAACATAGAGGTCCGAAGACCTAGCAAAACTAACAGAGAACGGTAACAGAGCACCAAGCTAGCTCAAGAGTAGTAAATACAATGAAGTCCAGCAAGGCCAGGAGGGCGGAACCGGATTAAAAAGGCAAAAATGGTCATGTGACCAGCAAGCTAGAAAAAAACTAACAGGAGAGTTCTAACAGTACCCCCTCTTCTAAGAGGATCCTCCGGATCCCCTAGGACCGGGCTTATCAGGAAACCTCATGTGAAACGCTCTGACAAATCTGGAAGCAGAAACATCATCCGCCCTCACCCATGAGTTATCCTCGGGTCCGAAACCCTTCCAAGCGACGAGATACTGCAAACTCCCTCTATACCGTCTAGAATTTAGGATGCGGGAAATTTCATATTCCCCGTCCTCCACCACCGGAGGAACAGTGGCAGAGGCGTCACCAACCGACACATCAGCTTTTTACAACAGAGAAACATGAAACACCGGATTAATCTTCCAGGAGGTAGGAACCTCCAATCTAACAGTAGATTGGTTAACTATCTGAAGCACCTTAAAGGGCCCTACAAACTTGGGACCCAATTTTTTCGAAGGAATCCTCAATCGCAGATTCTTAGAGGACAACCAAACCATGTCACCAATAGCAAACGAAACATCTTGCCGTTTCCTATCAAAGTACCTCTTAGATTTTTTGTTAGCCTCCTGAAGATTATCACGCACATCCGTCCAAACTCTCTCCAAATCACCGGAAAAACTCTCCTCCTCCGGCACAGCCGATACCAATTTGGAGAATGACCCAAAAGACGGATGTCTCCCAGTACAACAAAAAAAAGGCGAACACCCAGCAGAAGAGGATGTATGGTTGTTAAAAGCAAATTCAGCAAGTGGCAGAAACTCAGACCACCCCTCTTGATTGTCTGCCACAAAGCAACGCAAGAACTGCTCAACATCCTGGTTCTTTCTTTCAGTCTGGCCATTAGACTCAGGATGATATCCGGATGAAAACGACAAATGAACTCCCAACCTGTCACAAAAGGCACGCCAAAAACGAGCCACGAACTGAGGTCCCCTATCAGAAACAATGTCAGTAGGAACGCCATGTAGTCTGACAATTTCCTTGACAAAGGCCTTAGCGAGTGTCTTAGCGCAAGGCAGTTTGATGAAGGGAACCAAGTAACACATCTTGCTAAAACGGTCCACGACCACCCAGATGACCGTGAAACCTTCAGAGGGGGGAAGGTCAGTAATAAAGTCCATAGCCAGATGTGTCCAAGGTGCACTAGGAACCTCCAGAGGGCAAAGCAACCCCGCAGCAGGAGCATGCGAAGACTTAGATCTAGCACACACAGTACATTGACGCACCCACTTAATGACTTCCTTCTGCCATCCAGGCCACCAAAAACTGCGACCCACAAGTCTCTTGGTCTCAGAAATTCCTGGATGACCTGCCAACCGAGACTCATGACACTCAACAAACAAATCTCTCCTAAAGGTCCTAGGCACAAACAACCTCCCATGGGGAGTGTTAGATGGGGCATTCTCCTGTGCTTTAAGAATCTCATCTTCCAAAAAGGAGTCCAAAGCAGCAATCACAACACCTTCTTGTAAAATGCTCTCCTCCTCCTCCTCAGCACTGACCATGGGAGAAAAGCTGCGAGACAAAGCATCCGCTTTAACATTCTTGGTACCCGGGATGTAAGTAACGGAAAAATTAAACCGCGAGAAAAAAAGTGCCCACCTATCCTGACGGGCATTCAAGCGCTTGGCAGCATCAAGATAGATCAGATTTTTATGATCAGTGAAAACCTGAATGGGAAATTCAGCACCTTCCAAGAGATGACGCCAGTGTTCAAATGCGAGTTTAATAGCCAGCAATTCCCGATTACCAATATCGTAATTAAGTTCAGTCTCAGAAAAATTTTTTGAAAAAAAGGCACAGGGATGTACTCCATCCTTGCTCTCCTGAGACAACACCGCACCAACCCCCACAGAAGAAGCATCAACCTCAACCAAAAACGGCTTAGTCACATCAGGCTGCATAAGGATGGGAGCAGAGCTGAACCTCTCCTTAAGAAACACAAAAGCTTCAATGGCCTCAGAAGTCCACTGAACCACATTAGCACCTTTCCTAGTGAGATCGGTCAGCGGTTTGACAATAATAGAAAAATTTTTTATGAATTTTCTGTAATAATTGGCGAAACCCAAAAACCTCTGTATTGATTTCAGACCAATAGGCCTAGGCCATTCCTGCACAGCTTGAACTTTAACCGGGTCCATCTCAAAACCTTCACTGGAGATAATGTAACCCAAAAAACTAATTCTCTGTACAGCGAACTCACATTTCTCCAGCTTAGCAAAAAGCGAATTGTCCATTAATAACTGTAAAACCTCACGTACACTCCGCCAATGAGGCTCCAGATCAGGCGAATGAATCAGAATGTCATCCAAATACACAACCACATTTTTGCCGATCAAAGGTCTAAGGATGTCATTAATAAGATTCTGAAAAAAATGCTGGAGCATTGGTAAGACCAAAAGACATAACCAAATTCTCAAAATGACCCACAGGAGTGTTAAAAGCAGTCTTCCATTCATCACCCTCCTTCATGCGCAACAAATTGTATGCCCCCCGGAGATCAATTTTAGAGAACCACTTGGCCCCCACTAACTGGTTAAACAAATCAGGAACCAATGGCAGTGGGTAAGGATTGCGTACTGTAATTTTATTAATCTCACGAAAGTCCAGACAAGGACGTAAACCGCCATCTTTTTTTTTAACAAAAAAAAATCCAACAGCCACAGGAGACTTGGAAGGCCTAATGTGACCGGCGGCCAAGCTTGTCTGTATGTATTCCTCCAAAGCCTTTCTCTCAGGAATAGTAAGATTAAATAAACGACTTCTAGGAAGAGTCGCTCCAGGGACAAATTCAATGGTACAATCTTAGTCTCTATGGGGAGGCAAAATTTGTGACTCCTCCTCAGAAAAAACTCTCCAAAAATCCTGAATAGGTACAGGTAATTCCCCTTTTTCCACCACAGCAATACGTCCGTTACAACACTTGTCATAACATTTAGGGCTCCAGGACTTAATTTCATTGGTAGACCAATCCAGTACAGGATTATGCAATTTTAACCAGGGCAACCCCAATATTACTGGAGAAGGCAAATTATTCAATACAACCAAATCCAAATTCTCTTGATGAACACCATTAATAGTGAGGGGAAATTCACAGACCTTGTGAGTAACACTCTTCAAGGGAGAGCCATCAACAGAAACCACAGCAATAGGGGATGACAAAGGTTTAGGTTTTAATGTAAGTTTTTCCAAGAATCCCCCATCAATCACATTCAGAGTAGAACCACAATCCACACCACAAATACCCGAAATTCAATTAATTCTTCCTGAGCAGCGGTAGTAGCAGATAGGAATACTCCCTTTGTATTTAAACAGGCTATATGTGCATAACTGACCTTTTTTTTTTCTTTGTTCATACGAAGCACACAGTTCTTAATAAAATGACCAGAATTTCCGCAATAGAAGCACAAACCTTCAGAAAGCCTGCGGTCTTTTTCCTGAGAGCGGGGTGTCATCGCCCCAATCTCCATCGGCTCTCCTTTGTCAGCACAGACCCTCTCAGGACTCGGAGCTGACATAGCAGAGGATTTGCTCTCATTAACCCTTGCACGCAGTCTCCTGTCCACCCGTATAGCTAATTGCATTGCCTCCTGCAAGTTTCCAGGTGTGGGATAAGCAATCAGCAAATCCTTAACCCTTTCACCTAGCCCTGCAAGAAACAAGCTTTTCAAAGCTGAATCGTTCCACCCCACCTGGGCAGACCACTGACGGAAGTGAGAACAATACTTTTCCACATTACCTGATCCCTGCCTCAAACGTCTCAATTCAGACTCAGCAGATGAGACACGATCAGGATCATCGTACAACAAACCCAAAGCAGAAAAAAAACTATCCACTGATCTAAAGCACGGATCACTAGGTTGGAGAGAAAAAGCCCATCCCTGAGGATCCTTGCGCAAAAGTGACATTATGAACCCTATGCGCTGTGATTCATCACCAGAGGATCCGGGTCTTAAACGAAAATACAATAAACAAGCATTTTTAAAAGAAAAAAAATCTTGTTGTTCACCAAAAAATAGATCAGGCAGACGTACCTTTGGCTCTACCAAATGTGCTCCAGAACAGCTACTCACGTGTTGTTGGAGCTCGGCCACCTCCAGAGAGAGTCCCTGCAAGCGTTGAGCCAAATCTTGAACCGAGACCATGATGGAAACTGGAGGTCTTTCCTTAGAGAAATTTTTTGGGCTGGACTTACTGTTATGATCTGCTACAAGCACTAAGGAAAGACAGGAGATCTGTCCCTACAATAGAACTAAACTGGATCCCTACGATGTAACGGGGAACCTGATCCTGCGATCAGACCCGCTAAAGTCCTCGGCTAGTCTGTACGAAGACCTATAGATGCAAGGGAGGGATCCCTACAAGAACTAGGGACTGGGATAAAGTTGGACACCTCCTAGCAGAAATTGTAGCAGTCAAAGACAAACACACAACAAAGAACATAGAGGTCCGAAGACCTAGCAAAACTAACAGAGAACGGTAACAGAGCACCAAGCTAGCTCAAGAGTAGTAAATACAATGAAGTCCAGCAAGGCCAGGAGGGCAGAGCCGGATTAAAAAGGCAAAAATGGTCATGTGACCAGCAAACTAGAAAAAACCTAACAGGAGAGTTCTAACAGAAACTGGCTCACATGAGGACCGCCCCAGGAGAGGAAGACCAAGAGTCACCTCTTCTTCTGAGGATAAGTTTATCTGAGTCACCAGCCTCAGAAATCGCAGGTTAACAGCAGCTCAGATTAGAGACCAGGTCAATGCCACACAGAGTTCTAGCAGCAGACACATCTCTACAACAACTGTTAAGAGGAGAATTTGTGCAGCGAAGGCCTTCATGGTAAAATAGCTGCTAGGAAACCACTGCTAAGAACAGGCAACAAGCAGAAGAGACTTGTTTGGGCTAAAGAACACAAGGAATGGACATTAGACCAGTGGAAATCTGTGCTTTGGTCTGATGAGTCCAAATTTGAGATCTTTGGTTCCAACCACCGTGTCTTTGTACGACGCAGAAAAGGTGAACGGATGGACTCTACATGCCTGTTTCCCACCGTGAAGCATGGAGGAGGAGGTGTGATGGTGTGAGGGTGCTTTGCTGGTGACACTGTTGGGGATTTATTCAAAATTGAAGGCATATTGAACCAGCATGGCTACCACAGCATCTTGCAGCGGCATGCTATTCCATCCGGTTTGCGTTTAGTTGGACCATCATTTATTTTTCAACAGGACAATGACCCCAAACACACCTCCAGGCTGTGTAAGGGCTATTTGACCAAGAATGAGAGTGATGGGGTGCTACGCCAGATGACCTGGCCTCCACAGTCACCAGACCTGAACCCAATCGAGATAGTTTGGGGTAAGCTGGACTGCAGAGTGAAGGCAAAAGGACCAACAAGTGCTAAGCATCTCTGGGAACTCCTTCAAGATTGTTGGAAGACCATTTCCGGTGACTACCTCTTGAAGCTCATCAAGAGAATGCCAAGAGTGTGCAAAACAGTCATCAAAGCAAAAGGTGGCTACTTTCAAGAACCTAGCATATAAGACATATTTTCAGTTGTTTCACAATTTTTTGTTAAGTATATAATTCCATATGTGTTAATTCATAGTTTTGATGCCTTCAGTGTGAATGTACAATTTTCAAAGTCATGAAAATACAGAAAAATCTTTAAATGAGAAGGTGTGTCCAAACTTTTGGTCTGTACTGTAGCTGTATGACGGCTTGTTAATTATGGGACAAATTCTACTTTTAAATGTCACTATTTTATCTTGAGACAAATTCCAACTGCAGTGAAATAAGCACAATTTCACAATTTTTTATTTATTTTTTGTTATTTACAGTATTCATTATTTGGTAACAATGTCCAGACAATATGATTCCCCGATTCTTTACGTGAAGAAAAAAAAATCGTAATTTAGAAAAAAAGAAAAGTAAATGTTACTTGTGTTGTAATTTTTTGAGACCCGTAAGGTTCTCAAATTTTAGTCGATGGGGCTGTTTGAGGTGTTCACTTTTTGCTCCCTGAGCTGATACTTTTATCGGTACAATTTAGGAGTAGGTACGATACCACATTAAATGTAAATTTTAATTTTTACAATTTTTTTTTTTTTTTTACTTTTCATTGTATTTGTTAGGCCACTTCCCAACTATCAGTATTTGGTCAGTATTTTTACTCAGGAGTGGGAGCCAAAACCAGGTGAGGAACAATCAGAAAAAAGGTATAATAGAAACAAGTCACCAATTCTGTATTTATAACCCACTCCTGGTTTTGGCTCCCACTCCTGAGAAAAAATACTGACCAAATACTGATAGTGGAGCCGTGGCCTTTGTCTGATCTTCCAATCGCTTGTACTTTATACAGCAATGCCACTGTATTGCTGGATATAGAAAAAAATCACACAATCACGTCACGGTGGCGCCAATGGGCAGTTAGAAGAGCAAGCCCCCTGGACTGCACTGTTAATGCCACTGTCACAGATTGACAGCAGCATTTAACTGGCTAACAGCTATGAGATTTGGTGACACATGGACACGAGGCCGTGTGCTTCGGTTATGTGGCTGTGTGCTTCAGTGGCATGTGGACCATGTGATTCGTTGGCACACTGATGCTGGGCAGCTTGCTTCGGTGGTATGCGGACACCGGGCTACATGCACGGATGTTGAGGAATGTGCTCCTTTGCAAGCGGACGCCGGGCCGCATTTTTCAGCTACATGTGAAGATGATGTGCTTCGGTGGCACCCGGACGCCGGGCCGAGTGCTTCACTGGCACCCGGATGCAGGGTTGTGTGCTTCAGAGGCACCCGGACGCGTGACTGTGTGCTTTGGTGACACCCGGAGGCGGTCCATGTGCTTTGGTGGCACCTGGATGTAGAGGTGAGCACCCAGGGCCGTTACCATCACACTGTGTGCCGGAACTATCTTTTCTTCGCCCAATGCCCCCACTACTATTAAGGACTGAGACCAGAGTGTGTGCTGCAATGGAGGACTTGCTGTACTCACTGTTACACCGTTCATGGAACCGACACCGACTTCAAGCAAGACAGGAGATCGTAGCTCAGGCTTAACAGACTCACTTTTACTGTGCAATTCTTCCATACACGGCTGCAGTATACAGATCAAGACAAGTTCTTTGGTTAGTGAAGTACCCTTGGTAATGTGCCTTTCCAGTGTTTTCTCTCGTCCCTTCTTGAGACCCAACATCATCCACTTCTTCTGCAACCCAGGTGAGAATCTCCCCTCTAGGTATATGGAGGCCTCGCCTTGAGCACCTCTGACAGGCCATGAGCCTAGGACTGTGCTGGTGTCCAGATTCTGTCTCAAATGTGTCCTCATTCTGTTTTGATAACTTGCACTAGTAAAACACTTCTTCACTGCTGTCACTGCTAATGGAGTCTGTTTTCCTGTCTGCTCAGTCTTCTTCCATACGCCTTCTCTCTCTACATGGGACAGAACCTACCCAGGTTCTGTGCAATCAGGTCTTGAACCCAGGGATGAGGTGGCCTGACACAGGCCTCCCCTAACGGCAGTTTCACTCTGCCTACTGTTCCTCATTATTCACTCTCTCCCAACTGTCTGCAACCCGGAAATGATTTTCTATAAAACTGCTCTGATGCTGTAACTCATCCTAGCTAATGATGTAACCCCTGTATTAACTACCTAGTGTCTAAGCAGTGTAGTGTACGAAGTCCTTATCTCTATTGTATGGTTACCACTTCTGGGCAGACCTCTCACTTCCTAGGGACGGCCTTAGGCAAAGCCTATAGGAGAACCGGCATACAATAATCGGCCATAGGGATTTCACACAAGAAACACTTTTATCACATAAATAACCATCAACACATATAACAATTATTAACCCCATCGTCAACTCGACGTCTTCATCACCCTCAGCCCCCTACATGGACGTGGAGCTTTGTGCTTTGGTGGTACCTGGACGACGAACCGTGTGCTTTGGTGGCACTAGGAATCTGGACCGTGTGCTTCGGTGGCACCAGGACACAGGGCCTTGTGCTTCGGTGGCACCCAGATGCGGGGCAGTGTGCTTCGCTGGCACCCGGATGTGGGGCCGTGTGCTTCGTTAGCACCCAAATGCGGGGCTGTGTACTTCGGTGAAAAAAACACCTAGAGGCACTCCAATTACCAATGAGTGTGACCTGGAGGGTAAACTCTCCAGTAATTCATATTCAGATCACATACTGTATGTTAGTGGTTGTATTATTATCTCCAGTTCGATCATAATTTCATATTTTGATAACTTGTCATATTCTTATATACGTAGATGACCCATAGCATGGCATTATATTCTCTACCAGTGGATTTAACTGTACTGCAAACACTTAGCCATATGCCTTGGTGTCAGGCGGATATCGGTCAATGTGCTTCTGTGGCACGTATAAGTAGGTCCATGTGCTTTGGTGGCACGCGGATATCGGGCCTTGTGCTTCGCATACAGATGTTGGTCTGTGTACTTTGGTGGCACATGGACAAGGGGCCGCGTGCTTTGGTGACATTCGGTTACGTGGCTGTGTGTTTCAGTGGCACACGGACGCTGAGCCGTATGCTTCGGTGGCAAGCGGACTACGTGCTTTGTTGGCAAGCAGAAGTTGCTTTGGAGGCAAGGGAACGCCAGGATGCATGCTTCGGCAGCATGTGGACATCAGACCACGTGCTTCTGTGGCATCTGGTCGGGCCATGTGCTTTGGTGGCACATTGCACAGTACACATCAGGGGCACATTTATAAGTTTATTTTAGCACAGGAACATTTTATTTAAACACATCCAATTGTGGAAGTTATTATTATTCCAAGATGTATTGATTAAAATGAACTTTTGTTCATTGGAAAACCCCTATAAGTACCAGATGTGGAGCTGTAAGCAGAGTCACGGACAACTAGGACACAGCAAGGAGCTGCATCCAGGATCATGGCACCAGGGACACAGCCAAGAGCTGAAACTAGGATCAGGTTCATGACCACAAGCTATAACTAGAAATAGGCCTTGGACATAACCAGTATATAGCCAAGAAGATCATGGACTCAGAACTAGGAGATGTAAGGAACATAGTCTAGGACAAATTCAGGGTGGGAACCATGGACAGCGTCCAGGATTAGGCGAGTGGTCATGGCACAGGCCACAGTACAGGGAGTAATTGGCTTGGGCAGGAATTTGTTGCATCCTCAGTGGAATCACATGTGAACGCATACTCGCACAGTGTTTGTTGTTGCAGAGATCGAAGCAGCGACAAGGCGCAGCAAGACCAAGTCACAGCAAGGACACAATCCAAGCAGCACCGCAGTAGCCAAGTAAGTCTTATTCTTATTCATTGGATGGGGCTGTATGGTCAGATGAAGACTGGTGCTGGAAGGAAGAAAATATGTTTAACATGTTAATAAAGTGTCTAAAAGCTGTGAAGTGTTATAAGAAAGAGGTGATCACTACACGGCTGAAAGCTCAGAGCAGTGAGTTACTAGTCACAGGGCAGGGTAGGTTCATTGTCATCCACTTATACATTTGTAGTGAGAGCATCAGGGAAGGAAAGTATGTGGATGTTTTTGTTTTTTTACGGAAGTCTTTGTAGCGAAGACAGACTTAGCCAGGTAGTGAGGAAGCAAAGCAGAAATTATTAATGGAATTTATGAAAAAAATATTTTTCCACTTTCAAGACTGTCCTATTTAGGAATAGAAGTGGACTCCCTGAAAGGGCAGTGTAGGCTGCCGGCTGTCAAGGTGATTAGCTTATTAGTGGAAGTTCGAGAGGTGAATGCGGTGTGATGTGATGGTGACAGTCAGAAAGTTTTAGTCATTGTTGGATTCCCTGAAGTTTACATGTAGGGTGATTCTGATGGGGAAGATGTCTTTCAGCCACATGCCATTAAAGCGCGCCTTTCAGCAGGATTGTGCTTAGTAAACCACATACACTGTCAGGTGGGCTCTGTTACACTGAGTAAAATGATACATTTGCTGATGAAATCCATGCTGTGGTTCTTTTATAATCTTTATTTTCATTTCTGCCATAATGAGATGCTCATGCTTCGGGGCGGCCTTTGGGGAGGGGCTGTAACTGGTGCTCTCATTATGTATGCCTATCTCTGGCCTCTGACAGGTCCCTGTGCTTTCAGTGACCTGCCTACTATTTTAAATACTGTCTTTGTAATTTGTGTGGCAAACATAAAATTTACATACAACAAATTGGTCCCCGCTGCCGGCGCATGTGCTGTATCATTTCTCGGTTGCCGAGAGATGCTACTGTGCACGCGCGGGCGCCATTTTGCTTTTGGAAAAAGAATTTGGGTGCAGCAATATGGCGCCACGCATGCGCAGTAGCATCTCTCGGCAACTGAGAAATGCTACTGCGCAAGAGCGGGCGGTGGGGGCCATATTGCTGCAGGCAAATTTCTTTTTCCTTTAGCAAAATGGTGCCCGCACGTGCGCAGTAGCATCTATCGCTTGCTTATGCTACTATGCACCCGCGAGCGCCATTTTTCTACAAAGGTTTATGAGATAAAATGTTTGTCGGGAGTTCTTCTTTAAAGAGGGTCTGTCACTTGCCATAAGTATATAAGTAATTTACCTGGTCTAAATGTTTTTGTTCCCCTGAAGTTGTTTTGGAAAAAAAATTTGATATTTATGACAAATGACGGTTTCTCTTTAAATCATGCATTTTGTATGCTCTTTAAGATACTGCACTTTGGTCATTGTGGCCCAGTTTTTGTGCAACTTGCAAAGTCACATGTTATTTCATACATATTGTTTCGTTCGCTCTGTCTTGTCAGTACATCACATTCATCTTATTCCCCTCTTGCTTTCCTAAACTGAAGACTAAATATCTCCATGGCATTCTGACCTCATGACTAGCCAACAAAAGCATGACCCCGAGGAGCAATCCTGCTGGTCTTCAGAATTCGCACGATGGGGAAGACCAAGAACATGCACGTCCTTTGACAGAAGGACAACTTGACCACAAAGGAGTTTCAGAAGAAAATCTGTTGCCCCTGCAGCTTTTTTTTTATTTAAAATGGAGTTTATATTTTAATGATTTTAATTTTCTAAGTCAATGCTACGGTAAATAAAGTTTTGCAAAATGACATTTATCTGGACCTGTGTCTTATTTATATTACTATTTTAAAATATCTGTTACATGACTTCTTTTAAGTGAGGCTCAGCTGAGGCTGTAGCAGCCTTTACCTAACCTCCGTTTTTATGGTAGGTTGGAGAATGGCTTTCTGGATGCTAAGGTGGCCATAGACATGAGTTAGATATTGACAAGACACTTGTCCTGCCAACACATATCTTTTCCGACTTCGCCAAAAAATAGAATGAACAGTATGACTGAGGGTTTATGTGTAGTCAATAGGAAAAGCCACTGCTAGATGCTAGAGATGAGACAGACTTTGGTCCAGCGTGCAGGTCAGTGGTACCTGACAGTTACACAGAAGACCCAAAAATCAATTACGCTCCGTCCGGCATGCCCAGTGCAGCATTTGATTAGTCAGGGCTGGTACGACATCATTTGTGCAAGCCCTGGCTAAACAAAATGTAACATCCCTGGCGGCGTGCTGGCATGGCTTACCACCTCCCACCATGCAAGACCGCCATCTTACCTATCAATCCAGGCTGCACACTTTGCTCCAGTACCTGCTGTGTCTCTTGTCTGATTGCTTAGGGCGGCGGCGCGGCTACTGCCTGATTCTTATAGTTACTGTGTGCGCACTCCTAATGCCTCCCCAGCCTATTGCTGTGAGTCACTGGATACTTAAACCCTGGGGGCTGAGTTCCCAGGCTCGTTCCTGTATCTTATTCCTGGTTCAGTTCATGTCTGAACTCTGTCCTAGCCCTTTACCTGTTTCTCTCTATGTCCGAACCTTCCCTTTTCCTGCAGTGTCTGAACCTGCACCTAACTCCTACTCGTTGTCTCTGAACTTCTGCTTGTGAGTTTTGTGTACACTCGCTACTCCATTGTAAGTGCCTTGTGGGTATCTGGTTCTGCTTGTTCACCGCACCTGCGGTTTTGCTCTGCCCTGCTTGTTCACCGCAACTGCGGTTTCGCTCTGCTCTGCTTGTTCACTGCACCTGCGGTTTTGCTCTGCTCTGCTTGTTCACCGCACCTGCGGTTTTGCTCTGCTCTGCTTGTCCACCGCACCTGGGGTTTTGCTCTGCTCTGCATGTCCACCGCACCGGCGGTTTCGCTTTGCTTTGCTCTGCTTGTCTACCGCATCTGCGGGTTTTGCTCTGCTCTGCTTGTCTACCGCATCTGCGGGTTTTGCTCTGCTCTGCTTGTCTACCGCACCTGCGAGTTTTGCTCTGCTCTGCTTGTCTACCGCACATGCGGGTTTTGCTCTGCTCTGCTTGTCTACCGCACCTGCGGGTTTTGCACTGCTCTGCTTGTCTACCGCACCTGCGGGTTTTGCTCTGCTCTGCTTGTCTACCGCATCTGCGGGTTTTGCTCTGCTCTGCTTGTCTACCGCACCTGCGGGTTTTGCTCTGCTCTGCTTGTCTACCGCATCTGCGGGTTTTGCTCTGCTCTGCTTGTCTACCGCATCTGCGGGTTTTGCTCTGCTCTGCTTGTCTACCGCATCTGCGGGTTTTGCTCTGCTCTGCTTGTCTACCGCATCTGCGGGTTTTGCTCTGCTCTGCTTGTCTAACGCACCTGCGGGTTTTGCTCTGCTTGTCTACCGCACCTGCGGGTTTTGTCTGCTCTGCTTGTCTACCGCATCTGCGGGTTTTGCTCTGCTCTGCTTGTCTACCCCACCTGCGGATTTTGCTCTGCTCTGCTTGTCTACCGCACCCATGGGTTTTGCTCTGCTCTGCTTGTCTACCGCACCTGCGGGTTTTGCTCTGCTCTGCTTGTCTACCGCATCTGCGGGTTTTGCTCTGCTCTGCTTGTCTACCGCATCGGCGGGTTTTGCTCTGCTCTGCTTGTCTACCGCACATGCGGCTCCGTTCCTGTGTCCCAGTCTGTACTGGTCCCTATCCTGCCTGCATTCCTACCTGCCAGTGCCCGCCTGTCTGCATGCCGGCCGTGCCTGCCAGTGCCCACCTGTCTGCATGCCAGCCGTGCCTGCCAATACCCACCTGTCTGCATACTAGCCATGCCTGCCACTACCCACCTGTCTGTATGCCAGCCTAACCTGCCAGTTCCTGTATTCCCCGGTGTGGGTCAACAGCTGTGACCGGGGTCTGACCTGGAGTAGCACCTGGTCCCTCTGCTCGGTTCCTCCCTGGTTCACGGAGTCAATTGAGCCGCCGTGTGACCTTGGTCGGACCGAGTTGATACTTACATACGCCCCTCCAGGCACTCCTCGGTTCATGGTCCAGTGGGATCACTAACCACACTCACGCCAGTCAGTCCGGGCGCGAGCGTAACACAAAAGCTAAGCCGGAAGGTAAGAAATTCGCAGGACTTCCATCTTCCTGCCAGGTACAACTGACCTGCACACTGAAACAGAGTCACATGAAAGTATCCGCTCATCTCTACTAGACACCTCCGGTCTCATCTCCCAATATGCAATGGAACAGGCATTTAAATATGTTACGGAAGAGTCTACTGTCTCAATAGACATCTAATGGGCAGTTGGTCCTGTGTAAGTTGGCGTGAGTGGCCGACTTCACAACATATTGATGATCTATCTATAGGATAGATCATCAATATTGGCTCCGTGGAAGTCGGACACTCAGCACCACCACCATGCAGCCTTTATTAGCTCTGGCAGCAGCCAGATTTACACAGGAGAAAAGAAGCTATTCTGCAGTAGCCATCAGTGGCAGCTACACATTGAATGGAGGTACAGAGGGGGCAGCCACAACTGGGCCCATATATGAGGGGTGCCCGCCAACCCCAGCGCCTACTTCAGTTAGATGTGTTTCTGAGGACGCACATTCATCTGAAGTGTATTGCAGCGCAGAGACACCCTGGCTTCCTGCTCTGCAATACACGTTGTTGGCCAATCAGAGGCCAGCAGCTGACGTCGACGTGCCAGGCATTGGTGTCGCTTGGCAGTGACGTCATGCCTTACTATGGCAGGCACGCCGATGGCAGCTGCCGGCCTCGGCGACAGATGAGGACACCACACATCACGGGATTTGAAGAAGGTGAGAAGAATGTTTTTTGTCTTGTTTTTTTTATGTGGAGGCAGAATGAAGGATATGTATACCAGTATGAAGGACATGTATACCAGGATGGGGGGGGGGGCATATATACCAGGAAGGGGGACAAATCCCCGGGCCTGGATGGGATACACCCGCGAGTACTGCAGGAATTAAGTAACGTCATAGATAGACCATTATTTTTAATCTTTAAAGATTCGATAATAACAGGGTCTGTACCATAGGACTGGCGTATAGCAAATGTGGTGCCAAAATTCAAAAAGGGGACAAAAACCGAACTTGGAAATTATTGGCCAGTAAGCTTAACCTCTACAGTGGGTAAAATCCTGGAGGATTTCCTAAGAGATGCTATACTAGAGTATCTGAAGAAGAATAACCTCATGACCCAATATCAACATGGGTGTAACGGGTCTGGGAGGCGGAACCTCTGAGCAACTTATACAAGGGGGCAGTCCTTGTAAGGAAGCGGGTGGCGACCAGGGAAGACAGGCAGGCGGTCACAGCAGGTGACCGGGACAGTCTCTGGGCAAACGGGCAGGAGGTCACGGCAAGTGACCGGGACAGTCTCTGGGTAAACGGGCAGGAGGTCACAGCAAGTGACCGGGACAGTCTCTGGGTAAACGGGCAGGAGGTCACAGCAAGTGACCGGGACAGTCTCTGGGTAAACGGGCAGGAGGTCACGGCAAGTGACCGGGGCAGTCTCTGGGTAAACAGGCAGGAGGTCACGGCAAGTGACCGGGGCAGTCTCTGGGTAAACGGGCAGGAGGTCACGGCAAGTGACCGGGGCAGTCTCTGGGTAAACGGGCAGGTACGACCTGTGACGGCTGAGCCTCCAGGTAGGCTAGCAGGCAGAGGGCAGATGAGTGCTCCCAGGTGAGCAGGCGAGAGTCTCAGGATAAGCAGGTGGTCACAGCATGTGACGGCGGAGCCTCCAGGTAGGCTAACAGGCAGGTAGCAGATGAGCGCTCCCAGGTGAGCGGGCAAGAGTCTCTGGACTGGCAGGTGGTCACAGCACGTGACGCACGTGACGGCGGAGCCTCTAGGTAGGCTAACAGGCAGGTAGCAGATGAGCGCTCCCAGGTGAGCGGGCAAGAGTCTCTGGACTGGCAGGTGGTCACAGCACGTGACGGCGGAGCCTCTAGGTAGGCTAACAGGCAGGTAGCAGATGAGCGCTCCCAGGTGAGCGGGCAAGAGTCTCTGGACTGGCAGGTGGTCACAGCACGTGACGGCGGAGCCTCCAGGTAGGCTATCAGGCAGGTAGCAGGTGAGCGCTCCCAGGTGAGCGGGCAAGCTGGTCCATAGACAGACTGACAGGTGTCGGAAGGCAGACCGTCGGACCTCAGGCTAGCAAGCAGGAAAGCGGATGACAGGCAGGAATCAGGCAGCAAACTGGCAGGAAACTGGCAGGTAACTGGCAGGTAACTGGCAACGGGACCTGAGGGCTGAAGCAGAGTAGTGAACAGTGCAACAACATTGCTCGGGCACCTCCATTTTGGAGGAGGTGCCTTATATATGGAGGGATCCTCCGGCCATTGGCCGGGGACTCCTTAGGGCGACGCACGCGGCCCCTTTAAGAGAGGGGGAGCGCGCGCGCCCTAAGCACAGTGACCGGGGGAGAGCGGGCGCTGCAGGCAGAGCGGGAGGAAGCCGCCGGGCACGGAGCAGAGAGGTGAGGGGAACAGCGTCCCTGCCTAGCAGGAGGCAGGGACGCCGACGCTACAGTACCCCCCCTTTAGGCCCCCCCTTTTTTAGGCCAGACAGAAATTTAGCAAGGATGAGAGGGGCATGGATGTTCTCCCGGGGCTCCCATGTTCTCTCCTCAGGACCAAACCCCTTCCAATCCACTAGAAAAAAGGTCTTTCCTCTTACCCTTTTGGTGGCCAGAATGTTCTCTACCTCAAACTCGTCTTCAGCAGAAACCGGAGCAGGAGGCGTACCTGTAGACTTGGAAAAGGAGTTAAGTACCATGGGTTTGAGAAGAGATACATGGAAGGAGTTAGGGATCCGTAAGTGGGCCGTGAGTTTCAATTTATAGGCCACCGGGTTGATCTGTTTGATAACCTCCAGTGGGCCGATGAACCGAGGCCCTAACTTATAGGAAGGAATCTTGAGCCGGACATATTTGGATGAGAGCCAGACTTTATCTCCGGGACGAAATTGTGGGGAATCCAGGCGTTTTTTGTCGGCGTGTCTCTTCATCCGCTCGGATGACTGAAGGAGTGCGGATCGGGTGCTCTCCCAAATGGAGGAAAATTTGCTAACGAGAGATTCCGCGGCCGGGTTGTCCACAGAGGTGGAGACAGGAAAAGGGATCCGAGGATGCTGACCGAAGACTACAAAAAACGGGGATTTAGAAGAAGATTCGCTCTCGTGATTGTTGTAAGAGAACTCGGCCCATGGTAGGAGATCCACCCAGTCTGAATGGTGGGCATTAACGAAGTGCCGGAGGTAACTGGTCAAATTCTGATTGATCCGCTCCACTTGACCATTGGACTGTGGGTGGTAAGCGGAGGAGAAGTCCAGGATGACGTCGAGCAGTTTACATGTGGCTCTCCAGAAGCGTGAGGTGAACTGAACCCCACGATCCGACACGATGTGGAGAGGCAGACCATGGAGACGGAAGATGTGGCGGATAAAGTCCTTAGCTAGCTCGGGAGCAGACGGGAGGCCTGGCAGAGGAATAAAATGAGCCATTTTGGAAAAGCGGTCAGCGACCACCCAAATGACCGTACAACCGGCAGAGACGGGGAGATCTGTTATGAAGTCCATAGCTATATGTTGCCACGGGGCAGCAGGCACAGGCAGAGGAAGAAAGCGGCCGGCAGGCAGGTGTCTCGGAACTTTGTTGCGGGCGCAGGACACACAGGCAGAAACAAAGTCAATTACATCCTTGTGCAGGGTAGGCCACCAGTAGTGCCGGGTAATAAGCTGGAGGGTCCTTTTCTGACCGGCGTGCCCAGCTAGCTTAGACGAGTGACCCCAGTGTAGAATCTTCTCCCGATCGGACTCCGTTACGAACGTCTTACCGGGAGGGAGACGATTTAGGCCCACGGGGGCTACCTGCATTACTCTGGCGGGATCGATGATGTGTTTAGGCTCCTCCTCAAGATCAGACACCAGAAAGGATCGGGACAGGGCGTCAGCTTTGATGTTTTTGTCAGCCGGACGAAAATGAAGAATGAAATCAAAGCGGGCAAAAAACAAAGACCACCGGGCTTGGCGCGGGTTAAGTCTCTTGGCGCTCTGGAGATATGCCAAGTTCTTGTGGTCAGTGTAAATTATTACCGGGTGGAGAGCCCCCTCGATCAGGTAACGCCACTCCTCCAGTGCCATCTTAATGGCCAACAATTCTCGGTCTCCTATAGAATAATTGCGCTCAGAAGAGGAGAAAAGTTTGGAGAAAAAGCCGCAGGTTACTTTTCTTCCGGAAGAAGATTTTTGGGTAAGTACCGCCCCAGCTCCGGAGGAGGATGCGTCAACTTCTAGGAAGAATTGTTTGTTGCCGTCCGGACGATGCAGCACCGAGGCGGAGAGGAAGGCCTGTTTTAAGGAAAGAAATGCCTCCTCTGCTTCGGGCGGCCATTCTCTGGGGTTCGTACCTTTACGGGTGAGAGCAGAGATAGGGGCGGTCCGGGAAGACAAGTGCGGTATGAACAGGCGGTAATAGTTGGCGAAGCCCAGGAACCGCTGAATAGCCTTCAACCCCTCTGGTCGGGGCCACTTCTGGATGGCAGACAGTTTCTCAGGATCCATTTGTAGACCAGTCTGAGAGATTATGTAGCCCAGAAATGGAAGAGAGGTCTGCTCAAAGATGCACTTCTCATATTTAGCGTAGAGGTGGTTCTGCCTGAGCCTGAGCAGGACCTGACGAACGTCCCTCCGGTGAGTAGGAAGATACGGAGAGAAGACCAAGATATCGTCCAGGTACACCACCACGCAGGAGTAGAGAAGATCACGGAAGATGTCATTGACCAACTCTTGAAAGACGGCAGGAGCGTTACAGAGACCGAAGGGCATCACAAGGTACTCATAGTGGCCGTCCCGGGTATTGAATGCCGTCTTCCACTCATCCCCCTGACGGATACGGACCAGGTTATATGCCCCACGGAGATCCAGTTTGGTGAAGATTCTAGCCCCCCTCAGACGGTCAAATAATTCAGGAATAAGCGGAAGGGGGTATTTATTCTTCACAGTAATCTGGTTTAGGCCTCTATAGTCTATACATGGACGGAGTGAGCCGTCCTTCTTTTTGACAAAGAAGAAGCCTGCTCCCGCCGGGGAGGTAGATTTCCGGATAAATCCCCGGGCCAGGTTCTCCTCAATATATTCAGACATGGACCGGGTTTCAGCAGCGGACAAAGGGTAGATTCGCCCACGGGGAGGAGTAGAGCCGGGCATCAGGTCGATTGGGCAGTCGTATGGTCTATGAGGAGGTAAAGTCTCTACCTCTTTTTTATCGAAGACATCCGCATAAGACCAATAGGGAACCGGAAGACCGGGCAGATTGGCTGGGGTAGGAGAAGGACGGGCAGGATGAACGGGAACTAGACAAGTCTTATGGCAGTCCTGTCCCCAGCGAAGGACCTCTCCGGTCTGCCAGTCAAGCACGGGTGCATGTCTCTGGAGCCAAGGCAGGCCAAGCAATAGTGCGTGAGAGAGTCCAGGCAGAACATGAAAGGAGATGCTCTCGGAATGCAGCATTCCCACCTGTAGAGTCAGAGATTCGGTGATGAGTTGGACGGGATGTGGTAAGAGGCCCCCATCCACGGCGGCGACAGATATAGGTACGGCCAGAGGTTTGGTGGGAATGTGGTATTTTTCTACCAGGGATTGAGAGATGAGATTTCCAGCAGCTCCAGAGTCAAGTTGAGCCAGTTCAAAATAGCGGTTCTCTCCGCAGAGGATAGAAACAGACAGCATCAGGGATGGAGAGGGTTTAGTTTTGTCTAGGGCGACCTCTCTGAGCGATCCTAGACACAGGCGTTTCCCGACCTCTCAGGGCAGGAACGGATCCGGTGCTCCTTACTGCCACAGTAGAAACAGCTCCCCTCGGCACGACGTAAGTCTTGACGGGTCTTGACCATCTTGGTCTGGTCGACCTGCATAGGCTCAGGTGAGTGTGCCTGGGGAGTAACAGGGGGAGTGACGGGTCTCTGGAAGGTAGGGACTAGACGTGGAATCCTCCTCTCACGGGTGACCTCCCTAGCGCGCTCCTGGAACCGGATGTCAATCCGGGTGGCAAGTGTAATCAAGTCGTCGAGAGTGGTAGGAATGTCCCGACCGGCGAGTTCATCTTTAATACGGCCGGACAGACCCTCCCAGAAGACGGACACCAGGGCGTCGTTATCCCAGGCCAGCTCCGAAGCAAGGGTACGGAACCGTATGGCATATTGGCCCACGGTGAGACTCCCTTGACGGAGGCGTAGCAGAGATGAGGCGGATGAGGTCTTCCGTCCGGGTTCGTCGAAGACCTTCCGGAAAGCCGTGAGAAAGGCTGGCAGGTCGGACACCAGAGGGTCTCCTCTCTCCCATAGAGGATTTAGCCAAGCCAGTGCCTCTCCCGTGAGATGGGACATGATGAAGGCTACTTTGGCCGGGTCGGAATTAAACTGGTGGGACTGGTGTTCAAAGTGCAGGGTGCACTGGTTAATGAAGCCCCGAGCTTGAGCGGAGTCGTCTCCGAAGCGAGGAGGTGCAGAAAGCCGGATTCCAGAGTAGGATACTATGGTATTGGTGGGCAGCGGAGCAGCCGGGCTGCGAGTCATGACACTAGCGGTGGTTGCTGGTGGGGCAGTCAAAGTGTCCAGGCGAGTATTGACATTCAGCAGGTGACCCAGGATGGACTCCTGTTGGGACCTCTGTCGGGACAGTTCATGACAAAGGTCCGAGAGCGAGGGAGCTTGGGTGCCACCGGGTTCCATGGCCCGAGCAAACTGTAACGGGTCTGGGAGGCGGAACCTCTGAGCAACTTATACAAGGGGGCAGTCCTTGTAAGGAAGCGGGTGGCGACCAGGGAAGACAGGCAGGCGGTCACAGCAGGTGACCGGGACAGTCTCTGGGCAAACGGGCAGGAGGTCACGGCAAGTGACCGGGACAGTCTCTGGGTAAACGGGCAGGAGGTCACAGCAAGTGACCGGGACAGTCTCTGGGTAAACGGGCAGGAGGTCACAGCAAGTGACCGGGACAGTCTCTGGGTAAACGGGCAGGAGGTCACGGCAAGTGACCGGGGCAGTCTCTGGGTAAACGGGCAGGAGGTCACGGCAAGTGACCGGGGCAGTCTCTGGGTAAACGGGCAGGAGGTCACGGCAAGTGACCGGGGCAGTCTCTGGGTAAACGGGCAGGTACGACCTGTGACGGCTGAGCCTCCAGGTAGGCTAGCAGGCAGAGGGCAGATGAGTGCTCCCAGGTGAGCAGGCGAGAGTCTCAGGATAAGCAGGTGGTCACAGCATGTGACGGCGGAGCCTCCAGGTAGGCTAACAGGCAGGTAGCAGATGAGCGCTCCCCGGTGAGCGGGCAAGAGTCTCTGGACTGGCAGGTGGTCACAGCACGTGACGGCGGAGCCTCTAGGTAGGCTAACAGGCAGGTAGCAGATGAGCGCTCCCAGGTGAGCGGGCAAGAGTCTCTGGACTGGCAGGTGGTCACAGCACGTGACGGCGGAGCCTCCAGGTAGGCTATCAGGCAGGTAGCAGGTGAGCGCTCCCAGGTGAGCGGGCAAGCTGGTCCATAGACAGACTGACAGGTGTCGGAAGGCAGACCGTCGGACCTCAGGCTAGCAAGCAGGAAAGCGGATGACAGGCAGGAATCAGGCAGCAAACTGGCAGGAGACTGGCAGGTAACTGGCAGGTAACTGGCAACGGGACCTGAGGGCTGAAGCAGAGTAGTGAACAGTGCAACAACATTGCTCGGGCACCTCCATTTTGGAGGAGGTGCCTTATATATGGAGGGATCCTCCGGCCATTGACCGGGGACTCCTTAGGGCGACGCGCGCGGCCCCTTTAAGAGAGGGGGAGCGCGCGCCCTAAGCACAGTGACCGGGGGAGAGCGGGCACTGCAAGCAGAGCGGGAGGAAGCCGCCGGGCACGGAGCAGAGAGGTGAGGGGAACAGTAAACAATGGGTTTACGAGGGACCGATCCTGTCAAATTAAACTGATCAGCTTTTATGAAGTGGTAAGTCCCGGACTGAACCAAGGAAAAGCAGTGAATGTTGTGTGTATGGACTTTTCAAAAGCTTTTGATACGGTTCCACACAAAAAGGTTGATACATAAAATGAGAACAATGGGGATAGGGGAAAATATATGTACAGTACAGACCAAAGGTTTGGACACACCTTCTCATTTAAAGATTTTTCTGTATTTTCATGACTATGAAAATTGTACATTCACACTGAAGGCATCAAAACTATGAATTAACACATGTGGAATTATATACTTAACAAAAAAGTGTGAAACAACTGAAAATATGTCTTATATTCTAGGTTCTTCAAAGTAGCCACCTTTTGCTTTGATGACTGCTTTGCACACTCTTGGCATTCTCTTGATGAGCTTCAAGAGGTAGTCACCGGAAAACCTTGGGTAATGCAAAACGGGGGCAGTGGCTGTGTGCAGGGAGTTTGTACCTGTGGGTAATACAGAACTGGGAACAGAGTTTATACCTTTGGTAATGCAGAACTGAGGGGCAGGGGCTGTGTGCAGGAGGCTCACACCTGTGGATAATGCACAACTGGATGGCAGAGACTGTGTGCAGGGAGCTTACACACGTGGATAATGCAGATCTGGGGGCAGCAGCTGTGTGCAGGGGGCTTGTACCTTGGCTATGCACAACTGAAGGACGGGCTGTGCGCGGGGGGCTTGTACCTTGGGTAATGCAGAACTGAAGGGCAGGGGCAGTGTGCAGGGGGCTTGTACCTTGGGTAATGCAGAAGTGGAGGGAAGGGGTGTGCAAGGGACTTGGTCCTTGGGTAATGCAGAACTGGGGGGCAGGGACTATGTGCAGGGAGCTTACACCCATGGATAATGCAGAACTGGGGTCAGGAGCTATGTGCAGGGGGCTTGTACTTTGGATAATGCAGAACTGGAGAGAAGGAGTGGGTGCAAGATAATTGTACCTTGGGTAATGCAAAACTGGGGGCGGGGGCTGTGTGCATGGGGCTTATACCTGTGGATAATGCCGACCTGCGGGGCAGGGGCTGTGTGCAGGGGTTTTTACTTTGGGTAATGCAGAACTGGAGGGCAGGGGCTGTGTGCACGGTGCTTGTTCTTGTGGGTAATGCAAACCTGGGGGGAGGGGCTATGTGCAAGGGGCTTGTACCTGTGGGTAATGCAGATCTGGAGGGCAAGGGCTGTGAGCAGAGGGCTTGTTCCTTGGGTAATGCAGAACTGGGGTTAACGGGCTGTGTGCAGGGAACTTGTACCTTGGGTAATGCCGAACTAGGGTTCAGTGGCTGTGTGAAGGGGGCTTTTGCCAGTGGATAATGCTGACCTGGGAAGCAGGGGTTTGTACCTAGGATAATGCAGAACTGGAGGGCAGGGGATATGTGCAGGGGGCTTGTACCTTGGGTAATGTCGACCAGGGGGGCACGAGCTGTGTGCTGAGGGCTTGTATCTGTGGGTAATGTAGAACTGGGTGGCAGGGGCTGTGTGCAGGAGACTTACAATAGTGGATAATGCAGAACTGAGGAACAGGGGCTGTGTGCAGGGGGCTTGTACCTTGAGTAATGCAGAACTGGAGGGCAGGGACTGTGTGCAGGTGGCTTGTACTTTTGGTAATACAGAAATGGGGACAGGAGCTGTGTGCAGGGGGCTTGCACCTTGGGTAATGCAGAAATCGGCTGCAAGGGCTGTGTGCAGGTGGCTTGTACTTTGGGTAATGCAGAACTGGGGGCAGGAGTTGTGTGCAGGGGACTTACACCTGTGGATAATGTACAACTGGGAGGCAGGGGCGGTGTACAGGGGTCTTGGACCTAGGGTAATTTAGAACTGGGGGGCAGGGGCTGTGTGCAGGGGGCTTGCACCCATAGTCGGATTATAATGAGGGCAATCCGGGCTACCGCCCGGGGCCCCGAGCCTGCAGGGGGCCCGCGGCTCCGGGCGGGGTGTCTAATGCTGGATTGCCCTCATTATATGTGCGGGCCGCCACGGCACATACCGGTAGCAGTGGCGGGAGGGGGGGCACCGGACCGCTCCCCCAGCAGCGGCCGCCGCTACTTCTTCATTGGCCGGGCCAGCACTGCAGCAGTTAACTTCCCTGTGCTGGCCAGGCCGCGTCACTGCTAGGAGACACGGCCCTGTGGGCGGCCGTGTCTCCTAGCTGTGACGTCACGCCGTGCGCGCCCGGCCTGCACTGCAGCAACGGAGAAGTCAGAGCAGGCAGGAGGAATGGAGCCGGGGGATGGTGAGTCTGTGTGTGTATGTGTATGTATGTATGTGTATGTGTGTGTGTGTGTGTATGTGTGTGTGTGTATGTGTGTGCAGGCAGATATCATTGAGTGATGTCTGTTTATATGTATTTTTGTGTTTCAAATGTATTTATGCGTGTATGTATATGTCTGTATATGTTTGTGTGTGTGCGTGACTGCATGCGTGACTGCGTGCGGCCTCCCGCTGTGTATAGATGGCGCCGTGAGACCCCCTGCTGTGTATAGATGGCGCCGTGTGGCCCCCTGCTGTGTATAGATGGCTCCGTGCGGCCTCCTGCTGTGTATAGATGGCGCCGTGCGGCCCCCTGCTGTGTATAGATGGCGCCGTGTGGCTCTCTGCTGTGTATAGATGGCGCCGTGCGGCCCCCTGCTGTGTATAGATGGCGCCGTGCGGCCCCCTGCTGTGTATAGATGGCGCCGTGCGGCCCCCTGCTGTGTATAGATGGCGCCGTGCTGCCTCCTGCTGTGTATAGATGGTGCCGTGCGGTCTCCTGCTGTCTATAGATGGCGCCGTGCGGCCTCCTGCTGTGTATAGATGGATATGTGCGGCCCCCTGCTGTGTATAGATGGCGCCGTGTGGCCCCCTGCTGTGTATAGATGGCTCCGTGCGGCCTCCTGCTGTGTATAGATGGCTCCGTGCGGCCTCCTGCTGTGTATAGATGGCGCCGTGCAGCCCCCTGTTGTGTATAGATGGCGCCGTGCGCCCCCCTGCTGTGTATAGATTGGGTCGTGCGGCCCTCTGCTTTGTATAGATGTCGCCGTGCGGCCTCCTGCTGTGTATAGATGGTGCCGTGCGGCCTCCTGCTGTGTATAGATGGCTACGTGCGGCCTCCTGCTGAGTATAGATGGCTACGTGCGGCCTCCTGCTGAGTATAGATGGCGCCGTACGGCCTCCTGCTGTCTCTGGGGGGGCGCCGTGCGGCCTTCCGCTGTGTATAGATGGCGCCGTGCGGCCTCCTGCTGTGTATAGATGGCTACGTGCGGCCTCCTGCTGAGTATAGATGGCACCGTGTGGCCTTATGCTGTCTCTGGGGGGGGCGCCGTGCGGCCTCCCGCTGTGTAAATGTAGCACCCTGAGGATTCGGCTGCTACAGGGGTATTGCACCTCAACCCAGAGGTGTGATATTCCACTCCCGGGTAAGGAAGGAGTGTGGATCTGAGCTCGGTAGGCTGCATGCACTACACACATCCCATTTCCGAGGAACAGGCCGACGGTACTCCCACTTAGAAATGTGCAGGTACGACCGAGTCTGTTCCTGGCTGGAGTGGGAGGGGGGTGGTACATCCCATGTAGTGTAGGGGCAGATAGGGGGAGCAGCCTGGGTAAAGTTAGGAGCTCATTGGGTGCTGGTCACCTGAGCTCACACATAGAGGGTGTATATAAGGTGGGCACCAACTAGAATCAGGGTCAGACGCAGAGAGTCAGATGCAGAGAGGATCAGCTGCAGAAAACAAGTTAGGAGAGGAGAGAAGAAAGACCAAGACCCAGAGTGAGAGAGGAGAAAAGAGAAAGACCCAGAGCACAGAAGAGAAGGGACCCAAGAACCCAAATCAGAGCACCGGGTGAGGAGTCAGCATCAGGGTACCGGAACCCAAGCTGGTGGGGGTAAAAACAATCCCCAGCCAGAGACCGGAGACCGTGGGCAGTGTCTGTCACGGTCACCCACCACATTCACCCCGAAGGCACACCACATGAAGGGTCAGGGAACCCAGGGCCAAGGGTGTCCCAACAGAAGGCCCGAGGGAGCTGGACCTAGGTGGATCACTGGTGGGGACGGCTGAAGAAAGGACAGAGGGAGAGCTCAGGGCCACGCTCCGGACTTGTTTGGGGGTTGGCTGGATCCAGGACCTGGTGGACGCAGCACGGCTCGGGTGGTCACTAGCAGCTGGAGTGACCAGTACAACATCTGCAGTAAGTAAACACCCTTAACTGCACAACCCGACTCTGTCTTCACTGCCGTCTGCACTACACCACCACAACCCCCATCCTCTGCGCCTGTCCCCTCTGAGGCTATACCCCTCCCGTTGGGGGTTATCTCACCAAGCTGCGCACCCACCATCAGCCTCAGCGGACCCTGCTGCAGCGGCGGCCACAGTGACCGCATCACAACGGGTGGCGTAGTCGACACAAAAGAACTTTAGTAACATCTGTAGAACTGCCACATAACACTGAGCTTGACGCCCTGGGCACGGGACCGGGTCACAGCCGCTCGGAGACTACAACCCCCCCCCCATCTGATCCGGTGCCGGGTATTCCCCTCAAAAAGGAATATGTCCCAGGGGGCGCGTCAACTTTGGCGTAGTCGGCAGGATTACGTGCCCGCAACACCCGGGTACTGCGTGCCTGAAGAAAAGTGCAAGTTTACCTCAGAAAGAAGTCTCCCGCCGGTTCCGGAGGGTCCACGCCATCGGACTCCATCACCAATCGTTTCCCGCCGATTGTCCGCCATTTCCAACTTGTTCCCGCCATCTGCAGAGTTTCCCGCCACTGGGCGACGCTTCCCGCCAAAACCGCAGATTTCCCGCCTTGGAAGAGCAGCGGACGCCATTATGGGCGTGCCAAAGAAGGGCAAGAGGCCACCTCCCATCGTGGGCCAGGACAGAAAATGGCGCCAAAAGTGGAAACCGCCCCCACCAACAGAGACTGTGATGCTGGAGGTGTCTGTCAGCGTGAAAGAACTCCCCCTGGAGCTGACAGTCACCGAGTTGCCCCGGGACCGCCCTCGAAGTGGGAGGAGACGAAAGAGAAGAGAAAAGATGGGTGTCGCTTGGAGCAGTCTGGAGCGAGCGCACCCGGAGGCAAGAGGTCTAACGTGGAGTAGCGGAGGAGCTTACCCGGAGATGGAGAGAAAGCAGAACAGCACCGGCCCGCTGGCCAGGAGTCTGCTAGAGACCGAGGAAGCAGAGCAGCACCGACCCGATGGTCAGGAGCCTGCTAGAGTCCACAACCCCGCTAGGTCTAGCGGAGATCTTAGCGCAGCTTCCCCGAGACCGGGAGTGTGCACAAACTGCCCTGGAGGGCCTCGCACGGAGGATGGCCCGGGTACAGCGCGAGATACTGGCGGAGTGGAGCCGGGAGATGACCCAGCAAGCTGAGACCAGTCAACGGAGCACGCTACCCTGGAAGAGGAAGCAGACCGCCTCTGAGGATGGCGCGGGAGGACCCAAGGCCGGAGACGGCGCCGAGAAGGGAGCCGAACGCATGGAGGCAGGTAAAGGGGACGCCTATACCCCAAGCCGAGAAACGCCCCAGCTCCCCGTCGCAGAGCCCGAAAGTCCCCCTGCTGTGCCCGTAGCCGCCATGTCACCGCTATGGACTAGGCCCCGACCGGAAGCCGCCGCAGCGACCCCTGTGACGTCACGCGCCTCGACCCGGAGCGTGACAAAGCAGGAAATACCACCAGCCTGGTCGCAAGGCCTAGTACCCCCGGGCGCCGCATCACCAACAGCGCCCCCTACCTCCGCGGAGCCTCCGGCCTGGCCGCAAGGCCAGGTAGCCCAGGGTGCCGCCGTCCTAACGGTGCCCTTCACCTTCCAGGTGCCCCAGGCCTGGCCGCAAGGCCTGGGCAACCCGGGCGCCACCACCACCGCGCCCGCGCCCGTAAAACCAAGGGTGCCACACCTGGGGAAGGACTTGTTCAGCCAGCTCACATGGCCGGACGGGCGGCCCTTTATCTGGCCCGAAGGATACCATGAGCTGGAGCGGCAACAAAGACTAGGGCCCTTGTGTGAGCCCCTGATCCCGGCTCCGAAGCCCGTGACTCGGGTCTCGCCTCCTTTAGAAGAAGCCCAATTCGAGTGGGACCCCACGGGAGAAGATTTGATGGGGTTCACCGGAGAAACTCGGGCAGTCGCCGCTGAGCGTACTGAGTGCTGTCGTCAGCAGCTAGCAGAGTTTGCCAGAGAACGGGAGGAGAGGCGGGTCAGAGAACAACAGGCCCAAATCCGGAGCGCGGAGCAGAAGAGCCGGACTAGGAGGAACCCCCGTGCAGCGCACTGTCCCCGCACCATCGGGACGGTGATAAAGTTCAACCCGCAGCATGGGTGGGGCTTTATTCGGGACCGTAACAACCGCGGTGACGTTTTTGTGACCCGCAGAGACGTCGAGTCCCACCTGCCGGAAGGTCACAAAGGCCGTGACCTCTACGTAGGAGACGAGGTCACTTTCACCCGGCACAAGTGTGCCAAAGGACCTTACGCCCTCCACGTACACCGCTTGACGGAGGAGGAGTTGCGGTGCGGGGAGGAGGAGCAAGAGGACCCGGACGGGTCTGAGGCAACACCGTATCGCCAAGAAAAAGCAGGAGGGAGCCGTCGTTGAGGACGGGAGTAGAGACTGTATATAGTTGCCCGTCGGGGCACAGTGAACCGTTGCTGCTAAAATAGTCCCCGTTGGGACCAGTGAACTGTTTACCCGTTAACCCCTTCATCCACAGGCTGAGGACTGTGAGCAGCCATTCCCTTCCCTCTACCTGGCTGAGGACTGAGAGCGGCCAACTTTCCCTGTAAATAGTTGCGCGTCCTAAAGCGCCCCCTACCGGTTTTCCCAGTTTTTCAAAGAGACTGTCGCACTTTTCCCGGACACACGTTGCACAGTGTCCGGAGGAGGAACCAGAAACAAGAGACGACGAGAATGTTATATGAAAAGTTTTATATATATATAATGTTTTATATGTTTTATATGTTTATAAAAATTTGTATGTTTTGGTGATGTTTTATGTCTTACAGCCCGAGGACGTGCTGTGATTTACCAGGGGGGAATGTAGCACCCTGAGGATTCGGCTGCTACAGGGGTATTGCACCTCAACCCAGAGGTGTGATATTCCACTCCCGGGTAAGGAAGGAGTGTGGATCTGAGCTCGGTAGGCTGCATGCACTACACACATCCCATTTCCGAGGAACAGGCCGACGGTACTCCCACTTAGAAATGTGCAGGTACGACCGAGTCTGTTCCTGGCTGGAGTGGGAGGGGGGTGGTACATCCCATGTAGTGTAGGGGCAGATAGGGGGAGCAGCCTGGGTAAAGTTAGGAGCTCATTGGGTGCTGGTCACCTGAGCTCACACATAGAGGGTGTATATAAGGTGGGCACCAACTAGAATCAGGGTCAGACGCAGAGAGTCAGATGCAGAGAGGATCAGCTGCAGAAAACAAGTTAGGAGAGGAGAGAAGAAAGACCAAGACCCAGAGTGAGAGAGGAGAAAAGAGAAAGACCCAGAGCACAGAAGAGAAGGGACCCAAGAACCCAAATCAGAGCACCGGGTGAGGAGTCAGCATCAGGGTACCGGAACCCAAGCTGGTGGGGGTAAAAACAATCCCCAGCCAGAGACCGGAGACCGTGGGCAGTGTCTGTCACGGTCACCCACCACATTCACCCCGAAGGCACACCACATGAAGGGTCAGGGAACCCAGGGCCAAGGGTGTCCCAACAGAAGGCCCGAGGGAGCTGGACCTAGGTGGATCACTGGTGGGGACGGCTGAAGAAAGGACAGAGGGAGAGCTCAGGGCCACGCTCCGGACTTGTTTGGGGGTTGGCTGGATCCAGGACCTGGTGGACGCAGCACGGCTCGGGTGGTCACTAGCAGCTGGAGTGACCAGTACAACATCTGCAGTAAGTAAACACCCTTAACTGCACAACCCGACTCTGTCTTCACTGCCGTCTGCACTACACCACCACAACCCCCATCCTCTGCGCCTGTCCCCTCTGAGGCTATACCCCTCCCGTTGGGGGTTATCTCACCAAGCTGCGCACCCACCATCAGCCTCAGCGGACCCTGCTGCAGCGGCGGCCACAGTGACCGCATCACAACGGGTGGCGTAGTCGACACAAAAGAACTTTAGTAACATCTGTAGAACTGCCACATAACACTGAGCTTGACGCCCTGGGCACGGGACCGGGTCACAGCCGCTCGGAGACTACAACCCCCCCCCCATCTGATCCGGTGCCGGGTATTCCCCTCAAAAAGGAATATGTCCCAGGGGGCGCGTCATATAGATGGCGCCGTGCGGCCTCCTGCTGTGTATAGATGGTGCCGTGCGGCCTCCTGCTGTGTATAGATGGCACCGTGCGGCCTCCTGCTGTGTATAGATGGCTACGTGCGGCCTCCTGCTGAGTATAGATGGCGCCGTACGGCCTCCTGCTGTCTCTGGGGGGGGCGCCGTGCGGCCTCCCGCTGTGTATAGATGGCGCCGTGCGGCCTCCTGCTGTGTATAGATGGCTCCGTGTGGCCTCCTGCTGTCTCTGGGGGGGCGCCGTGCGGCCTCCTGCTGTGTATAGATGGCGCTGTGCGGCCTCCTGCTGTGTATAGATGGCTACGTGCGGCCTCCCGCTTTGTATAGATGGCACTGTGCAGCCTCCCGCTGTGTATAGATGGCTACGTGTGCTCAATATTGAGTCATACAATTAATGTAAGGCTTTGTGCCCACGATACAAAAATGTTCCGGATTTTTTTTGAGCTTTTCTGCATCTCCCTGGCAGAAAAAACGCATGCGGATTGTACATGCGGATTTTACATGCGGATTGTACATGCGTTTTCCTGCCAGGGACATGCAGATGTGAAGCGTTCTTCACTTGCATTTCCGCATGCGGGTTGACAAGCGCTTTCCAAGCGATTTTAGCATCACTTGGAAAGTGCTTGACAACTTGGTTACACTATATAAATCCATGCAACTGGCATGGATTTATAGTAGTGTGACCGTAAAGAATGGTAAAAAATAAAAAATATATACTTACCTTCTGATGGCCGACGTCAGCGGTCGCGTGACCCGTCACATGACTAAATGACGTCATGGCAGGTCCTTTTCAGACCATCGTGAGCTGCCGGCAAGCCAGGATGCATCGGATAAAGACACCGGGGGCCATCAGAAGGTAAGTATAATATTTATTTTTTATTTTATTCTTTTTTTACAGGTTCTATGGTACCCGGGTCCAGAGGAGAGTCTCCTGTCCTCCACACCCGGGTACCATCCGCACATTGAAACGCATGGATTCCGCACGTACAGATGTAGTGATGTGGATTCCATGCGTTCTAATGCAAGTCAATGGCGGCGAAAACGCCACGCTTCCGCAAAATAATTGGTAATGCTGCGGATTTTTCCGCAATGATAATCCGCAGCGGAAATTTCCGCAGCATGTGCACAGCATATGCGGATTATCATTGGGGAGCATGGCAGACCTTCTACCAAGCGTTTTTTAAGCGTTTCTGCAGCGGAATTGCCGCTGCGGAAAAGGTTAAAAAAACGCATAATGGGCACACAGCCTAAAAAAAATATTATAATATTGTGCCAAATTAATTTCACGTGAACTATCACATGATCTATCACAGGGGATCATGTGACATGTCACGTGATAAATCAGGTGTGTGTGTGTGTGTGTGGGGGGGGGGGCCGCGCCTTCTAAACTGCCCGGGGCCCTTGCTACTCTTAATCCACCCCTGCTTGCACCTGTGGGTAATGTAGAACTTGGGGGCAGGGGCGGCGTGCAGTGTGCTTGTACCTGTGCATCCAGGGCTCTCTGTCACTTATCATAGAATCATAGAATCATAGAATGGTAGAGTTGGAAGGGACCTCCTGGGTCATCTGGTCCAACCCCCTGCTCAAAGCAGGATTCACTAGATCATCTCAGACAGATGTCTGTCCAGCCTCTGTTTGAAGACGTCCATTGAAGGGGAACTCACCATCTCTCGTGGCAGCCTGTTCCACTCATTAATCACCCTAACTGTCAAAAAGTTTTTTCTAATATCTAATCTGTGTCTCCTCCCATTTAGTTTCATCCCATTGCTTCTAGTCTTTCCTTGTGCAAATGAGAATAAAGATGATCCTTCTACAATGTGACAGCCCTTGACATATTTGTAGACAGCTATTAAGTCTCCTCTCAGTCTTCTTTTTTGCAAGCTAAACATTCCCAAATCCTGCAACCGTTCCTCATAGGACAGGGTTTGCAGACCAGTCACCATTCTGGTCGCTCTTCTCTGAACTTGCTCCAGTTTGTCTATGTCTTTTTTAAAATGTGGTGCCCAAAACTGTACACAGTATTCCAGATGAGGTCTGACCAAAGAGGAGTAAAGACCGATAATGACTTCACGTGATCTAGACTGTATGCTTCTGTTAATGCATCCCAGAATTGTATTTGCCTTTTTTGCTGCTGCATCACACTGTTGACTCATGTTTAGTCTATGATCTATTAGTATACCTAAGTCTTTTTCACATGTACTGTTGCTTAGTCCTATTCCTCCCATTCTGTATATGCTTTTTTCATTTTTATTGCCCAGATGTAGTACTTTGCATTTTTCCCTGTTAAAAACCATTCTGTTGGTTGCTGCCCACTGCTCCAGTTTATTTAGGTCTTTTTGAATCCTCTCTCTCTCTTCTCTAGTATTAGCTATACCTCCTAGCTTTGTGTCATCAGCAAATTTAATCAGTTTACCCTCAATTCCTTCATCTAAATCATTGATAAAGATGTTGAACAATACAGGTCCCAGGACGGAGCCCTGTGGTACCCCACTTGAGACATTCATCCAGCTGGATGTGAAGCCATTTACAACCAGACAGACCCCCATAAATAACATCATGATGCAACAGTGTAGATAACTTTATATTCATCACAGCACATGCCGTACACTCTGCCATTAATCTATATGATGAGCACCTGACAGCTCCTCTTAGTCACTCCTCTCATCTTCTGATCCCGATTGTCTCTCATTTCACACAAACTGCTTCCCATGGTCTACGTCAGAGACCGCTCACCATGGTTCCCGCCATTCCGCACTGGCCAAATTCACTGACGCCTCCTTGTGGTACTCTCACTTTTACAGACTGTCCCCCAAATCTTTGATCTCTTACAGACCACTCCCCTCATCTTCCACTTCTCTATAGGCCTCCTCGAATAGACCATGTCTTATGGTTTCCTCATAGTCCCTCCACATGGTCCCTCCACCTTTCCCATAGTTTCTTCTGTCAGACCACTCCTCATGGTTCCTCCACTTTCTCCATAATCCCTCTCACAGTTCAACTCCAAAAGACTCGCACAGACCAAAAACCTAGTGTGCTCTGATGGAAAAAAAAAATCCAATAAAATAGGTATCTACCTTCGGCACAATAGCAAAAGATAAAGAAAATTCTTGCCAGAAAAATGCTTTATTACAAGCAACCAGTGATACAAAGAAACTGAACCAACGTTTCGGCTTACATCTTTATTAAGGTTATCTATATAAACAAAATCTCTCACAGACCACCAGCTATGGTCCCTCAATTTACCCAAAGCTTTTTGCTCACAGACCCTAATGTCCCCCACATGCTCCACAGTCCCTCTTCTTAAAGAAAACTCCCCATAGACCTTCCATTTTTCCTTTAGTCCCTCCACTCATAGAGAACTCCCCATGGAGCCCCACAGTTCCCTCTCATACAGCCTGCTCCTCATAGTCCCCCCACTTTCCCCATAGTTCCCTCTCATACAGTCTGCTCCTCATAGTCTCCCCACTTTCCCCATAGTCCCCTGTCATACAGCCTACTCATAGTCCCCGCAATCTCCCCATAGTCCCCTCTCATAAAGCCTGCTCCTCGTAGTCCCCCCACTTTCCCCATAGTTCCCTCTCATACAGCCTGCTCCTCATAGTCCTCCCACTTTCCTCATAGTTCCCTCTCATACAGCTCGTTCCTCAAAGCCCTCCACTTTCCCCATAGTCCCCTCTCATGCAGCCTGCTCCTCATAGTCCCCCTACTTTCCTCATAGTTCCCTCTCATACAGCCTGCTCCTCATAGTCTCCCCACTTTCCCCATAGTCCCCTCTCATACAGCCTGTGTTAGAATCTATGCTGTTTTACTTTTCGGCCATCTTTTTGTGGTTTGCTGCATTCTAGTCTTTTCCTCTAGTGCTGGGTGTCTTGGTCTCGTGATCTCCTCACTCTTTATTACTCAGCACCTGTCTCCCATTTCTTGCTGGACATCAGTGTTGTTACGCTTGTGCTCTGGCTAAGTTGCCTTGTTAGTTCTTTGTGCTTAGGACAATTGTTATCATGGGACTTCTTGTTCCACCAGTTTTGTTCCCTTTAATCTACGTTTCTGCAACTAACTTTTCTGTTACGAGGTCTCCTGTTTTTGCTGTCTTTTAGGGACACCCTTTCCCCTTCCTTCAGGTCTTCGTTTGAGTTCAATGCAGGATCGTCAGTGGGGCTATTCACAAGGAATAGGGCACCCACCCCAGCATAGGGTTTAAGCAAAGTCTCAGTGCAGGGACAGCTTTTCCCTTCTATTCCTTAGTTCTTGGTTGCAGAACATAACAGTATGTCCAGCCGCGTTTAAAAAAATATATATATATATATATATATATATATATATATATATATATATATATATATATATATATAAGAAAAAAAAAAGTTGTTTTTTTTTTTTACCCTCTTCCTGTTTTTTTTTTTCAGTATGAGTACCATCCAGGAGCTTGCTCAACGCTTGAAAGGGTTGACTTTGGAGGTTGGCGGTCTTCAGCAGTACGTGAGTAAATACCCTGCGGAACGCTATGAAGAACCTAAGGTAGGATTACCTAAGTGTTTCTCGGGGAAACGACAAGATTTTTTCTCATTTAAAAACGCTTTGTTGTATTTTCGGCTCAGACCTAGATCTTCTGGGAGTGAACTACAGCGTGTAGGGATTATTATGTCTCTATTGCGTAAAGAACCTCAAATCTGGGTGTTTTCTTTGTCTCCTGATGATCGTTGTCTGAGGTCTGTGGAGGCATTTTTTGATGCCATGGGTTTGCTGTATGATGATCCTGATCGAGTTACATCAGCTGAGGCAGAACTCAGTCGTCTCAAACAAGGTTTTCTTGATGCTGAGAGTTATTGCACCCTGTTCAGACGATGGTTTCCAGAGGTCAGGTAGAACGACCCTGCACTCAAGTTTCAGTTTCTGGCAGACTTGAGTGAAAGGGTTAAAGATTTGCTCATTGCATTCCCTGCACCTGATACTTTGCAAGTTGCCATGCAGTTAGCTATCCGTGTGGATAGAAGGTTGAGGGCCAGACATAATGAGGAGAAGTTTCCTGTATTGCTGGATTCTGTTTCTCACGATAATCCTGCCGACACTGGGGAACCTATGCAGGTGGGGGCAATGTCATCTCGTTCCAAGGAGAGGGACAGGAGGTTCTCTGAGGGACTTTGCTAGTATTGTGGTAAGGCTGATCATTTTTTAAAGCAATGCGAGGTTCGCTTAAGGAAAGAAAAAAAAATGGTCAGTAGAAATAACACTCCCGTTCGCATTGCGTTTTTACGTTCTGCTGGGGTGTTTTTTCCTGGTAATACAACCTGTCAGGGTCGTTCGATTGAGTTTCAGGTAATGGTGGATTGTGGTTCTGCACTTAATTTGATTGATCAACAATTTCTTAAAAAGTATAAGTTTGGTTCTGAACCTTTGTCGTCTCCTTTTCCTGTGGTGGCGATTGATAATACTCCCCTGGAGCATGGGAGCATTCTTGGAAAGGTCACTGGGTTTCCGCTTATTATGAATATGGAACATCAGGAGCAGATTGACTTATTTGTACTTGCTAAATTGCCTTCCCCGGTCGTCCTGGGGTTGCCCTGGTTAAAAGTGCATAATCCTTTGCTGGACTGGTCATCTGGTTCCATAAGATCCTGGGGTCAGGGGTGTTAAGGTAAGTGTTATAATGTTCACATTGTGGCTGTTGTGAAGGGGGAGTTATCTGAACCCATTCAGGATTTTTGGAGGGTTTCTTTGGAGGTGGAGTTGAAAGCTTTACCACCTCATAGAGATTACGATTGCGCTATTGAGTTTGTCCCTGATGCTAAGCTTCCAAAGAGTCGGTTGTTCAATCTGGCAATTCCTGAGAGGGAGGCTTTGAAAGAATACCTTCAGACTAGTTTAGCTGCAGGTCACATAAGACCCTCTAAGTCTCCTGTGGCGGTTGGGTTATTTTTTGTCAAAAAGAAGGATGGGGGTCTTAGGCCATGTCTGGTTTTTCGGGAGATTAATAAGATCACTGTGCGCAATCCTTACCCATTACCACTTATTCCGGATTTGTTTAACCAATTGATCGGAGCTAAATGGTTTTCTAAGATTGACCTTCGTGGGGCATATAATTTGCTGCATGTGAAGGATGAAGACGAATGGAAGACAGCTTTTAACACCCCGGAAGGTCATTTTGAGTGTTTGGTGATGCCTTTTGTGCTTACGAACGCCCCTGCATTTTTTCAACATTTCATCAATGACATTCTGAGACCCTTGATCGGTAGGAGTGTTATTGTTTATCTGGATGATATTTTGATTTATTCTTCGGATCTTGAGTCTCATTGGCAGAGAGTCCGCAAAGTTCTTCAGATGCTGAGAGATAACACACTCTTTGCTCAATTGGAGAAGTGTCAGTTTGCTGTCTAGAAAATTAGTTTTTTGGGTTACTTTGTCTCTTGTGATGGTTTTGAGATGGACCCGGTGAAAGTTCAGGCTGTCCTGGAGTGGCCGAGGCCTGAAGGTTTGAAGTCCGTGCAGAGGTTTTTGAGGTTTGCCAATTATTACAGGAAATTCATAAAGAATTTCTCTGTCATCGCTAAACCCATTACTGATCTCACCAAGAAGGGTGCTAATACAGTCCAATGGTCCACTGAGGCTATTGAAGCTTTTAAGTATCTCAAGGAGAGGTTCAGCTCTGCTCCTGTTCTTATCCAGACGGATGAGACCAAGCCATTTTTGGTTGAGGTGGATGCCTCATCTATAGGCGTGGGGGCAGTTCTGTCCCAGGAGGGAGAGGAGGGAGAGGATTTCCAAAAAATTTTCTGAGACAGAGCTCAACTATGATGTTGGGAATCGTGAGTTGTGGGCTATTAAACTCGCGTTTGAGCATTGGCGACATTTTTTGTAGGGGGCTCGACATCCTATACAGGTTTTCACTGATCATAAGAATTAGATTTATCTGGACGCAGCTAAACTTTGAAAGCCCGTCAGGTGGGCACTCTTTTTTGCCTGGTTCAATTTTTGCGTAACCTTTGTCCCGGGGACAAAGAATGTTAAGGCTGACGCTTTGTCTCGTAGTTTCTCTCCAGCAGTGAATGCTGAGAGGGAGGAGTGTATTTTGCAGAGAGGGGTGGTGGTGGCCGCATTGGATTCTGAGTTGGAGAATAGCATCTTAGGAGCTCAGAGTGCGGCACCAACTAACACTCCGTGGGGTAAATTGTTTGTGCCTAGAGCCTTGAGTAGAGCGTTGTTTGTTGAATGTGATGAGTCTCGGTTGGCAGGTCACCCAGGGATTTCGGAAACTAGAAAGTCTATCGGTCGGAGTTTCTGGTGGCCAGGGTGGCAAAGGGAAGTCATCAAGTGAGTGTGTCAGTGTTCTATGTGCGCTAGGTCGAAGGCCTCTCACGCTTCGGCTGCGGGGTTGCTGTGCCCCTTGGAAGTTCCTAGTTCGCCATGGATGCACCTTGCCATGGATTTTATCACCGATCTGCCTGTATCGGAGGGTTTTTCTGTCATCTGGGTTGTTGTGGACCGGTTTAGTAAAATGTGTCATCTGGTTCCGTTCAACAAGTTACCTTGCGCCAAGACTCTTGCTAAGGCTTTTGTGAAGGAGATTGTCAGGCTCCATGGTGTTCCCACGGACATTGTTTCCGATAGAGGGCCACAGTTTGTGGCTCGCTTTTGGTGACAGATTGAAAATTCATTTGTCATTCTCGTCGGGGTATCATCCAGCGTCCAATGGAACGACTGAAAGGAAGAACCAGGATGTCGAGCAGTTTTTGAGATGTTTGGTGGCAGACAATCAGGAAATGTGGTCGGAATTTCTACCTCTTGCGGAGTTTGCCCTTAATAATCATACTTCTTCCTTGGCTGGGTGTTCTCCTTTTTTTGTTGCACTGGCAGGTATCCATCTTTTGGTCCATTTTCCAAAGCTGGGGCTGCTGACCTGAGAACAATTTTTCTGGTGATTTGGAGAGGGTTTGCACCAGTGTACGCCTGAATCTTAAAGAGGCTAACAGGAGATCAAAAAGGTATTTTGACAAAAAAAGAAAGGAGTCCTTGTTTGCTGTTGGGGACATGGTTTGGTTGTCCTCTAGGAATCTTCGTTTGAAAATTCCTTCTAAAAAACTGGGGCCTAAATTCGTGGGTCCTTTCAGATTGTCAACTCGGCAGCGGTGAGGTTGGGCATTCCCTCGTCCTGGAGGATTAATTCTGTGTTTCATGTGTCGATATTTAAGAAGGCAGACACGCCTGATAAGCAGGTGAAGCCTACTGTTCCTCCTGTTGATGAGGACAGTGAATTTGAGATTTCTCGCATTTTGGATTCCAGGTGGCATAGAGGGAGATTGCAGTATCTTGTGACCTGGAGAGGTTTCGGCCCCAAAGATAATTCCTGGGTGAAGGCCGAGGACGTCTCGGCCTCAAGGCTAATTAAGGCTTTTCACAGGAGATTTCCTGGTAAAGCTTGGCCTAGAGGATCCGGAGGAGCCTCGTAAAAGGGGAGGTACTGTTAGAATCTATATTGTTTTACTTTTCAGCCATCTTTTTGTGGTTTGCTGCATTCTAGTCTTTTCCTCTGGTGCTGGGTGTCTTGGTCACGTGATCTCTTCACTCTTTATTACTCAGCACCTGTCTCCCATTTCTTGCTGGACATCAGTGTTGTTACGCTTGTGCTCTGGCTAAGTTGCCTTGTTAGTTCTTTGTGCTTAGGACAATTGTTATCCTGGGACTTCTTGTTCCACCAGTTTTGTTCCCTTTAATCTACGTTTCTGCAACTAACTTTTCTGTTAGGAGGTCTCCTGGTTTTGCTCCCAGTCCTTAGATCTTTTAGGGACACCCTTCCTTCAGGTCTTCGTTTGAGTTCAGTGCAGGATCGTCGGTGGAGCTATTCACAAGGAATAGGGCACCCACCCCAGCGTAGGGTTTAAGCAGAGTCTCAGTGCAGGGACAGCTTTTCCCTTCTATTCCTTAGTTCTTGGTTGCAGAACATAACAGCCTGCTCCTCGTAGTCCCCCTACTTTCCCTATAGTTCCCTCTCATAGCGCCTGTTCCTCATAGTCCCCCCACTTTCCTCATAGTCCCTTCTCATACAGCCTGCTCCTCATAATCCCCCCACTTTTCTCATAGTCCACTTTCATACAGTCTTCTCCTCATAGTCTCCTCACTTTCCCCATAGTCCCCTCTAATACAGTCTGCTCCACATAGTCCCCCCACTTTCCTCATAGTCCGCTCTCATACAGCCTGCTCCTCATAGTCTCCCAACTTTCCCCATAGCCCCCCCTCACACAGACTGCTCCTCATAGTCCTGCCACTATTACAGACTGCCCCCCATGATCTCCTCTCACTCAGATTCCCATCACTCTCTCCTCACACAGATTTGTCCTTTTGCTCTCTGTCCCTCTCTACCTTCCCCCAGCAGCAGCAGGATGGATCTTAGACTGTATAGACCAGCATGCACTGCTGCTACTTCCTGTTATGTGCAGAACACTATAAACCAGAGGCCCCACCCATTCCCAGAAGACCCCGTTCATTTCCAAGAGACCACACCCCAGTGAGGTCTCCAGGACAGCTCGTCAGTGACTGTTACAGTGAGAAGCCACACCCCCACGCCCAGTATTTCCATCGCCGCGGATGTCACCAAATTGATGAGGATGGAGGAGAAAGACAGCAGTGATATCACCACTAACACCAGGAGATCTGAGGCAGTGTGGGGGTCTGTGCTGCCGGGTGGTGGAGCCCCCAGCTGAGGCTGTGTGATGTACGAGCTGTGAGCATTGTGTATAGATATATATGTGTGTATATAGATAGCAGTGTACATATATACATGATCATAGATGATGTCGCGCCAGCTCCAGCTAATAAAAATAAAAGTTCTGTGGACACTGGAAGGTAAGAGATTCTGAGGCCTCCTGTCTAGCTGCCGAATATGACTGACCTGGACACTGGATTGGATTCCTGCGAATCGATCGACTCATCTCTAGTACCAAGCATTAAGCTATGTTTAAAAAAATTCTTCCTCAATTGTCTAAGAGTAAGTTCACACTGTGCCTTTTTCCAGCGGTCAAAAACATCTGTCTTTCAAGCAGAAGATGCTTGAAACTCTCCTTTTCTCTGGAGTTTTGGAAATATGAAGCATCTTTTTTGCCTTTTTTTCGGATGTTTCCTGAGACTTTTTCAGAGATGGTTTCCAAAAGTGTTTGAGCAATATTTTTTTTTAGTATTTTTTGGTTTGTTTTTTTTCCTTGTACTGACTGGACATTTTTTTAAATCCTTTACTTCGTTTTCTCAGTGGTGTAGCAGCATGAAAATGTACGTTAAAATTAGGGTATGTTCACATATTTTTTTCAGGTCGGTGAAAACTACGTGGGTTTCAAGCCGAAATCTCTTCAAGAAATGCCAACATTTTTTTATCCTGAAGAGGTTTTGTAAACATTTTGTTTAAGTTTCCTGAAGCGTTTTGTAAACAGTTTTGTTGGGGGTTTTCTGTAAACAGTTTTTTGGGACTTTTTAGTGTTTTTTTCGGGCCTTTTTTTGAATATTTTTTTACATCTATTATGCAATGAAGGAAACAAATCAAACAAGGAAATCACGTATGACGAACAATATCTGCAAAAACTCACAATTTTTATTGATACAAATTCATAAAAAACATGATATTGGAGGATGGCATGGGTACATTAATGGTAAACCATAAATAAGGAACCAAAACCTGAGTAATCACATGGCACAGAGATTGAAAATCAAGAAGTGGAGCAGACAAAAAAGAGGATACATCCAAAGTACCCTATCCCAGCTATAGGCATATAATATGTCTGGACCCTATTCAGATGCTAAAGTGCACAGTGCATAAATAATTATAAGACAACAAATCCATTTAGCACCTAAATACAAATAAAAGTATAACACTACTCACATGTGTATAAGTCAGTCAAGGTACCGTCGCCCCTACGCGCGTTTCGGTGCTGTGCCTTCTTCTGGAAGAAGGCTGTCCCCCGGAAGAAGGCACAGCGCCGAAACGCGCGTAGGGGCGACGGTACCTTGACTGACTAATACACATGTGAGTAGTGTTATACTTTTATTTGTATTTAGGTGCTAAATGGATTTGTTGTCTTATAATTATTTATGCACTGTGCACTTTAGCATCTGAATGGGGTCCAGACATATTATATGCCTATAGCTGGGATAGGGTACTTTGGATGTATCCTCTTTTTTGTCTGCTCCACTTCTTGATTTTCAATCTCTGTGCCATGTGATTACTCACTTTTTGGTGCCTTATTTATGGTTTACCATTAATGTACCCATGCCATCCTCCAATATCATGTTTTTTATGAATTTGTATCAATAAAAATTGTGAGTTTTTGCAGATATTGTTCGTCATACGTCATTTCCTTGTTTGATTTACTACATTATAGACGTCGAACACAGCTCTATTGTCCTATTATAGAGAACTAATTATTCTTATGACCCTGGTGGTCAATTACTGTGTTTCAATGAAGGAAACACTAGCTTTTTATTGTGGGTGGAATATTTACAATATGTGCAAAAAATTGCCTGTGTATCGTCCTGGCGTTTTTTATTAAAAAATATGGAGTAGAGGAAATCACCAGCAGAATGGTCTGCTCAATTCTTTTAACCCCTTAGTGACTGAGCCAATTTTGACCTTAATGACCAAGCCAAATTTTACAATTCTTACCTGTGTTACTTTATGTGGTAACTCTGGAGCGCTTCAATGGATCCCACTGATTCTGAGATAATTTTTTGTGACATATTGTACTTCATAATAGTGGTAACATTTGTTTAATATGACTTGCGTTTATTTGTGAAAAAATCGGAAATTTGGAGAAAATTTGGAAAATTTCACAATTTTCAAACTTTTAATTTTTATGCCCTTAAACCAGAGAGTTATGTCACACAAAATAGTTAATCAATAACATTTCCCACATGTCTACTTTACATCAACACAATTTTTGAAACATAATTTCTTTTTTTGTTAGGAAGTTAGAAGGGTTAAAAGAGATTTCTCATTTTTCCAATAAAATTTACAAAATCATTTTTTAGGGACCACATCACATTTGAAGTGACTTTGAGGGGCATATATGACAGAAAATACCCCAAAGTGATACCATTCTAAAAACTGCACTCCTCAAGGTGCTCAAAACCACATTCAAGAAGTGTATTAACCCATCAGGTGCTTCACAGGAACTGAAGCAATGTGTAAGGAAAAAATGAACATTTAACTTTTGTCCACATGTAGTAGAAAATTCCGTTTGGACAAATGGCCGGGCTCGGAACGGAGGATCAATATTTGAATTTTGGAACACAAATTGGCTGAAATAGATTGCGGGCACCATGTTGCATTCGCAGGGCCCCTAAGGTGCCTAAACAGCAGAAACCCCCCCCCCCACACACACACACACACACACCATTTTGGAAACTACACCCTTCAAAGATTTTATCGAGGGGCATAGTGAGGATTTTGAACATAAAGGTACTACACAGAATTTGATAACATTAGGTTGTGATATTAAATACGTCGTCATTAGTGTTGAGCGCAAGTGCTCACTATTTCAGTTTGCATTGGGTGCTCGGGTATGCACCGAGTATTGTGGGTCCTCAAGTGATATGGTCAAGTCCCACCCCTGCATTTCTTGCAGCTGTTAGACACCTAAAAAAAAAACGTGGCTATTGTCCGTGTATGACAGGCAATCCCCGAGTGTTTTTTTTTTCGGATGTCTAATAGCTGTGAAGCATGTGGGGCGGGGACTCGAGCATGTCACTCAAAGATCCGCAATACTTGGTGTGTACTCGAGCACCTGATGCAAACTCAAGTAACGAGCACTTGCGCTCAACACTAGTCATTATATTGTCATCATTTTTTTTATTACTTTTGAAAAAAACACGATCCCAACACCAACCCTAACAACTCTAACACAACCCAACCCTAACCAAACCCTAACCCTAACCAAACCCTAAAACCAACCCTAACCCTAACACAACCTTAACCCCAACCCTAATGGCAAAGAATGGAAAAAAAAATATTTTATAATTTTTATCTAAATAAAGGGATGACAAAGGGGGATTTGATTTACTCATTTTTGGCTTTTGATCACTGTGATAGGGTTTATCACTGTGATCAAAAGGAACCAATAGGAAAAATTTAACAGGATGCCGTTTGGTTTTTCCAATGCGCCTGGAACCTTTCAGCGACTAATAGAACATTGCTTGGGTGATCTCAACATCGAGTCAGTGTTGATCTACTTAGATGATGTAGTGGTGTTTCAGACATCGTTTGAGGACCATCTTCAGAAGCTCCGGCAGGTCCTGCAGCGACTTCGTGACCATGGGTTGAAGATCAAGCCTCAAAAATGCCAATTGTTTCAAGACCGTATAGAATACCTGGGTCATGTGGTAACTCCTGAAGGAGTACAACTACCTGCAGGTAAGGTTAAGATTGTCCAGAAGTGGCTTTAGCCGACAACGTTGCGAGACGAGAGAGCCTTTTTGGGACTAGTGGGATATTACCGAAGGTTCGTCTCCAAGTTCGCTCATCTGGTTGGTCCCTGGTTGGTACTCTGAAGTCGTCTGGCACACACACATTCAAGTCTATGATTGCGAGGAAAATATCGGACTGCACTTGGATGATATCAGAGTGCAGTCTGATTTCTGTGCACTGACACAATAGAGAAGATGGAGAAATTTTGTTTTCCCTCTTCTCCTCACTGTGTGCTACGATTCTCTCATCTGGAAGAATCAGATCACAGTATGCTGACACTTGGATTAAATTCAGATTAGAGTTTGATCAGAGCGTCATTAGCATAATCGATCTGATTCTATGGTCGTGAAGTTTGGTCCCCACTTCCTCCCGGTATCCTGCTATCCGGGCGGAAGTGGGGACCAAACCTCACTGTGGTGCACGTCGGAGGTCACTGGAGCGGAAGTCACAGTGACTCCCCGACGCCTTCGCACTAGAGCAGAGCAGTAAAATAGGGCAAGGAGAAAAAAAAACGTGCCTTAAGCTATAGGCGCATTGTGCATGCACGGGATGTGCAGCCCTAGACTGCACGTGACAGGGCCCTGTGATGTGCAGGGAGGGGGGAAATATTTAAAACAGATAGGCGGGCATTTCTTGGCGTCAAAACAGAGCAAAATGTCAATAGCAAAATCAGGCAAGCAAGCTGCTCTGTACAATAATATCTCTGTATATTTAGCATTCATATGAGATTTAGCTTATTATTCAGTTTGACCTACAAGCATGTTAAGACACAGTATTCTATATACTGTTTTGTCAATTCTTCCAGTTAACATTCGTATGAATGGTAAGCTTTCTCTTTTCAAACTATTTTACATCAGTTGTATGTTATTTGAAAAAACAGCGCTCAGGGTGAGCGAGATTCATTTGCAAGAAGCATTTGTGAACAGATATTTTTATGTTTTGAAACCTAGCTGTATATGTGGAAAAGCCAAACAAAGAGACCATTGATGTTATTACAAGACAGCTTTATTTTTCCATTCAGTGAATTGAGGAGACAAGTGGACTGGTAGTATGCCACTACGCTACAAGTCTGATACGCCAAGTTATGCCGGATTATCTTACATCCTCCTAATACTGGAGGTATTTAGAGCATTAGGTACCAGCCACGGCTGTGTCTTAGCATTTATTTTTGTTAGGATAGACAATCCATTTGTGTTTCTTTATATCTTTAAAATTATATAGACTTACATTTATTATTATTATTTATTTATATAGCGCCATTGATTCCATGGTGCTGTACATGAGAAGGGGTTACATACAAAATACAGATATCACTTACAGTAAATGAACTAACAATGATAGACTGGTACAGAGGTAATAGGACCCTGCCCTTGCGGGCTTACATTCTACAGGGTAATGGGGAAGGAGACAGTAGGTGAGGGCGGTTGCAGCAGCTCCTGTGTTGGTGAGCCGCAGGTCCGGTGTTGGTAAGGCGGTAGATCAAGTGGTGTTGAGGAGGTAGCGGGGTCATGGCAGGCTGTAAGCTTTCTTGAAGAGATGGGTTTTCAGGTTCTGTCTGAAGGATCTGAGTGTGGTGGACAGTCGGACGTGTTGGGGCACAGAATTACAGAGGATGGGGGATATTCGGGAGAAGTCTTAGAGGCGATTGGGTGAGGAACGAATAAGTGTAGAGGAGAGAAGGAGGTCTTGGGAGGACCGGAGATTACGTGAGGGAAAATATCGGGAGATTAGTTCAGAGATGTACGGAGGAGAAAGGTTATGGATGGCTTTGTAGGGCAGCGTTAGTAGTTTGAATTGGATACACTAGTGGAAATGGGAGCCAGTGAAGGGATTTGCAGAGGGAGGAAGCGGAGGAGTAACAAGGAGAGAGATGAATTAGGTGGCAGAGTTAAGAACGGACTAGAGAAGTGCGAGAGTGCTAGCAGGTAGGCCACAGAGGAGGATGTTGCAGTAGTCCAGGCGAGAGATGATGAGGGCTTGCACAAGCATTTTAGTAGATTGAGGGTTGGGGAAAGGACGGATTCTGGAAATATTTTTGAGTTGGACGCGACAGGAGGTGGAAAGAGTTTGGATGTGCGGTTTGAAGGACAGGACAGAGTCAAGGGTTACTCCGAGGCAGCGGATGTCCGGTACAGGGGAAAGCGTGATGTCGTTTATTGTGATAGATCAGATAGGGAAGATACGTGAGATGGAGGAAAGATGATGAGTTCAGTTTTGTCCACATTGAGTTTGATGAAGCGAGAGGAGAAGAAGGAGGATATGGCTGATAGACACTCTGGTACTCTGGACAGCAGAAAGGTGATGTCTGGGCCAGAGAGGTAGATCTGAGTGTCGTCAGCGTAAAGGTGATATTTGAAGCCAGGTGAATTTATGAGTTGTCCCAGCCACATTTATCAATGTGTTTACACTATTTTTCTATTTGAACAGTATAGTAAGAGTATGTGCAAACAAAATTTAATTCAAGGAGTCTTTTGGAGTGAAAAACGCCTGAAAAAACCCTCTTCCTATTCATTTCTATTTAAAAAACACTTGACTTGCTATTTATATGTTCATACTTTTCAGCTTTTAAAAGTCATGACCTGACAATTCTTCAGCCATTTTATGCAACAAAATCACCCCACACTTTACAATAGAAGTGAATGGGAAGGCCACAAAGATGCTTGATCATCTTTTTGAGCCTTTGGGATTTTATTCATTGCTGAAGGGATTTAAAAAAATGCTTGAAAATCACACACACAAAAAAAGCCTAAACGTTTACAAAACATTTACAGGAACCACTCCGAGAAAATATTAAATTGTTCACAAATGCTTCAGAACAAAAAACTGACTAGAGAACACCTTGTTGCAGGAGCATTTCTTTATACAGTTTCCATTTGAAAAACTTGTAGTTTTTGACCACCTCAAAAAAAACCTGTGTGCACATACCCTAAGGTTTCCCTAAAATAGTGCACCAAAATGTACCATTATTTATTTTTTCACTGAATAAAAAACAATTAGATTAAATTAATTAAATTTTTTTTACACATTTATATTTACAATTTGTTTTTTTTTACATTCTCTTTTATCATTTGAGAAATAAAATCTCCAGAACTGTAGAAAAACGACTGAATTTCAATCTCCTGAGGAAGGAGTTTGTTCAACTTTGAAACGAGTTGTTTAATAAAACTGCTTTTTTATCACAATCATCTCTATTAGATATCCTTTATGACCAGCAAATTTATCCATATATCCCCTACTATTGCATTTACCGCTGGATTTATTCCAGCATATGGAGCAGCTGGCATTAGTGTTGAGCGAGTATGTTCTATTAACCCTTTCGCCGAGTATGCTCGGGCCGAGCTCCGAGTATTTACAGCTGCTCGGTGATATGTTTGGATCACTCCCATGTGCATGATTTGCAACTGTTTGACAGCTTTATTACATGTGAGGAATGTCTATTTCTTACACATTCCTCACATGTAATAAAGCTGTCAAACAGTTGCAAATCATGCACATGGGAGCGATTCAAACATATCACCGAGCAGCTGTAAATACTCGGAGCTCGACCCAAGCATACTCGGAAAAGAACATACTCGCTCAACACTACCTGGTATCTATATCTGCATAGGAGTTATACAGGAGATCAGGGCAGGACTGGGACAAAAAAGCAGCCCTGCCACACAAACCCCACATACTATAACACCTCCACTCCCCAATTAGTGAATTTTGCTTTTACGTTGTCATGCCCCTCACCATTCTCTTAAAGGAGTTATTTGAAGGAGCCACATGTGAATGGCGCCGCAGTGCGTATGGTCAACCACAGCTCTATTTACATGTTGCTCTTCAGTTCTCCGTTTCTCAGGATCGGAGACAGGGGATAACTTCCAAACTTGGGATAGCCAATTTAAACAGGTTTTTCATGATTTATTTTTATATGTAGAAAATAATAAACCAATAATGACAATCCAGAAATTCAATGCCGCCAAGGAGTCGTGCAAACAGGCAAATAAATCAGGCAAGTGCTATCCAATGTTTTATCAGATCACACACTGACCGATGTTTGGCAGCGAGGCCGTAGAGAGAAACATTTTTTTTCTCATACTGATTTGGTATGAGAAAAAAATAGTATCATGCTGCGATTTGACTCTGAAATTGGATGAGACTCACCTACTCAAGTCTGAGTACGAAAAAAAAAAAATCGGATGCCACAGTATAGCATCCAGTATGTACAGATACATTACAATTCTGTAACATAGGAAACTGTAGATGGCCGTGTAAAAGATTAATAGCTGCTGAGAAAAAAAGAAAACTGACTGCACCCGAATGACAAGTGAGAAGAAAATCGTCCCACTTTTCTGGACATAAATAATAGATACTTATATGTGATGCACAGATAAGAAATATAGGTATAGTACAAGGCCAAAGATTTCACATACTTCTTAAATTACATGAGAGATATCTATTGTAAATTCTACAACAGCTCAGAATCCTCACAACACACAGTGCATGTCCTGGGGGGGGGGAGACTCAAAAGTCTGCAGTCAGACAGAATAACTTCAGACTTATCATTCTAGACCAGACAGTATAGTCCTCCATATAGTATTATGGGCACCACATAGTCCTCCATACAGTATAATGGCGCCACATAGTGCTCCATAAAGAATAATGGCCACCACATAGTCCTCCATACAGTATTATGGGTACCACATAGTCCTGCATACAGTATTATGGGTACCACATAGTCCTGTATACAGTATTATGGGTACCACAGTCATAGGCAGATTATAATGAGGACAATCTGGGCTACCGCCCGGGACGGGGAGCCCATGGCTAGATTGCGTGTGAGTGTGTGTGCAGGCACATATCATTGTGTGATGTCTGTTTATATGTATTTTTGTGTTTCAAATGTGTTTATGCCTGTATGTATTTGTCTGTATATGTTTGTGTGTGTGCGTGACTGCGTGCGGCCTCCCACTGTCTCTGGGGGGGCGCCGCGCGGCCTCCCGCTGTCTCTGGGGGGCACCGTGCAGAATCCCGCTGTGTATAGATCACGCCGTGCGGCCTCCCGGTGTGTATAGATGGCGCCGTGCGGCCTCCCGCTGTGTATAGATGGCGCCGTGCGGCCTCCCGCTGTGTATAGATGGCGCCGTGCGGCCTCCCGCTGTGTATAGATGACGCCGTGCGGCCTCCCGCTGTGTATAGATGGCTACGTGTGGCCTCCCGCTGTGTATAGGTGGCTACATGTGGCCTCCCGCTGTGTATAGGTGGCTACTTGCGGCCTCCTGCTGTGTATAGATGGCGCCGTGCGGCCTCCCACTGTGTATAGATGGCGCCATGCGGCCTCCCGCTGTGTATAGATGGCTACGTGTGGCCTCCCGCTGTATACAGATGGCTATGTGCGGCCTCCCGCTGTGTATAGATGGCTACGTGCGGCCTCCCGCTGTGTATAGATGACTACATGTGGCCTCCCGCTGTGTATAGATGGCTACGTGCGGCCTCCCGCTGTGTATAGATGGCTATGTGCGGCCTCCCGCTGTGTATAGATGGCTACGCGCGGCCTCCCGCTGTGTATAGGAGGATTGTGGAAGCCCATATTGTGTGTAGGGTCTCATACTGTATATAGGGGATGTCAGCATACTTAATTGTGCTCAATATTAAGTCATACAATTAATGTAAAAAAAATATTATAATTAATATATTAATATTGTGCCAAATTAATTTCACGTGAACTATCACATGATCTATCACAGGGGGTCATGTGACATGTCACGTGATACATCAGGTGTGTGTGGTGGGGGAGGCCCGCGCCTTCTAAACTGCCCGGGGCCCTTGCTACTCTTAATCCACCCCTGACCACAGTTCTCCATACAGTATTATGGGCACCACATAGTCCTCGATACAGTATTATTATGCACCACATAGTAGTCCTCCATACAGAATAATGGGCCCCATATAGTCCTCCGTACAGTATAATGGGCCCCACATAGTCCTCCATACAGTGTTATGGGCACTACATAGTCCTCCATATAGAATTATGGGCACCACAGGTGACGACTCCCTCACCCATGATTGTTTTCATCTGTATTGGCATCCAGGATGCCAAAACAGTTGAAAGTATTACGCGGGGGGGATGAGGGGGCCACAACTCATGAGCCCCACAGCGTGCCAATTCCCCGACGGCTAGTGGACCCCCCATTTGTCCAGGGCTCCGGCACTTGCCCGGGTGCACCGGGTGGTGACGTCAGCCCTGATATACACACGTGGTCAAAATTGTTAGTACCCCTCATTTAATGAAAGAAAAACCCACAATGGTCACAGAAATAGCTTAAATCTGACAAAAGTAATAATTTTAAAATCTTTGAAAATGAACAAATGAAAGTCAGATATTGCTTTTCAACCCTGCTTCCACAGAATTTTTTAAAAAATTTAACTCATGAAATAGACCTGGACAGAAATGATGGTACTCTTAACTTAATATTTTGTTGAACAGCCTTTTGAGGCAATCACTGCAATCAAACGATTCCTGTAACTGTCAATGAGACTTCTGCACCTCTCAATAGGTATTTTGGCCCACTCCTCATGAGCAAACTGCTCCAGTTGTCTAGTATTTAAAGGTTGCCTTTTCCAGACAGCATGTTTCAGCTCTTTCAAAAGATGCTCAATAGGATTTAGGTCAGGGCTCATAGAAGGCCACTTCAGAATAATCCAATGTTTTCCTCTTAGCCATTCTTGGGTGTTTTTAGCTGTGTGTTTTGAGTCATTATCCTGTTGTAAGACCCATGACCTGCGACTGAGACCAAGCTTTCTGACACTGGGCAGCACATTTCTCTAGAATCCCATGATAGTCTTGAGATTTCATTGTACCCTGCACAGATTCAAGACACCCTGTGCCAGATGCAGCAAAGCAGCCCAATAACATAACAGAGCCTCCTCCATGTTTCACAGTATGGACAGTGTTCTTTTCTTGATATCGTTCATTTTTCCATCTGTGAACATAGAACATTTTTGACTCATCTGTCCATAGGACATTTTCCCAGAAGCTTTGTGGCTTGTCAACATGTAGTTTGGCAAATTCCAGTCTGTTTTTTTTATGTTTTTTGTTCAACAATGGTGTTCTCCTTGGTCGTCTCCCATGCTGTCCACTTTGGATCAAACAACGACGGAAGGTGCGATCTGACACTGATGTTCCTTCAGCTTGAAGTTCACCTTTAATCTATTTAGAAGTTATCCTGGGCTCTTTTTTTACCATTCATATTATCCGTCTCTTTGATTTGTCATCAATTTTCCTCCTGCGGCCACGTCTAGGAAAGTTGTCTACAGTCCCATGGATCTTAAATTTCTGAATAATATGTGCAACTGTAGTCACAGGAACATCAAGCTGCTTGGAGATGGTCTTATAACCTTTACCTTTAACCTGCTTGTCTATCATTTTCTTTCTAATCTCCTGAGACAACTTTTTCCTTTGCTTCCTCTGGTCCATGTTGAGTGTGGTACACACCATGTCACCAAACAGAACGGTGAGTATCTGTAGCCTATACAGTGGGGAAAAAAAGTATTTAGTCAGCCACCAATTGTGCAAGTTCTCCCACTTAAAAAGATGAGAGAGGCCTGTAATTGACATCATAAGTAGACCTCAACTATGAGAGACAAAATTAGAAAACAAATCCTGAAAATCACAATGTCTGATTTGGGAAGAAATTTTTGACAAATTTTGTGGAAAAAAAAAGTATTTGGTCAATTACAAACAAGCAAGATTTCTGGCTCTCACAGACCTGTAACTTCTTTTTTTAAGAGGCTCCTCTGTCCTCCACTCATTACCTGTAGTACTGGCACCTGTTTAAACTTGTTATCAGTATAAAAGACACCTGTCCGCAACCTCAAACAGTCGAACTCCAAACTCCACTATGGTGAAGACCAAAGAGCCGTCGAAGGACACCAGAAACAAAATTGTAGCCCTGCACCAGGCTGGGAAGACTGAATCTGCAATAGGCAAGCAGCTTGGTGTGAAGAAATTAACTGAGCGCAATAATTAGAAAATGGAAGACATCCCTCGATCTGGGGGTCTACACAAGATCTCAGGTCGTGGGGTCAAAATGATCTCAACAACAGTGAGCAAAAATCCCAGAACCACACGGGAGGACATAGTGAATGGCCTGCCGAGAGATGGGACCAACGTTATACAGGCTACCATCAGTAACACACTACGCCAATAGGGACTCAGATCCTGCAGTGCCAGACGTGTCCCCCTGCTTAAGCCATTACATATCTGGGCCCGTCTGAAGTTTGCTAGAGAGAATTTGGATGATCCAGAAGAGTATTGGTAGAATGTCATATGGTCAGATGAAACCAATGGTCTATTAATACATTGTGCACTTTAACTCCCCTGATGAACCTGGAGGAGAAACGCGTTGGGAGACGCACGCTGTGTTACTGTAGAATTTACCACTGATTAGTGTTAGTTGTGGACTGCGCTTGTTAGGGCGGGAGCTTGGGGTTGAGGGATAGATACCCCTGTAGAGCATAACAGGCTTCCTCCTCCCGCTCTATCCCACGGTGACCCCTATGGATTAGATATATCCTACTGCTGAATGCCTAGACTACTCATCCATATGTGGGACCACTGGGTGAGATTGTTCCTTTTTTCTGTCTAATTTATTAACTGTTATCAATAAGCGGTCATTTCAATACGATTGTTGCTTGCTGGTTGCTAGTTCAGGTGTGACCTGGTGGCTATTTACCTTCTTGTCCATTTTTGATGGATATGTGTGTTTTTTTATAATAGGATTGGTTTTAATCTACATATTAAAAGTTCAATTTTAGGTTCTCTTTACTGCTTGCTTTTAGTGTTAAGCTACACACATGTCAGAAAATTAAGAAAGGACAGACTTAGTAACAAGAGCACCTTGGAGGAAATGCAATACACTGCAAAAAAGAAAGTGAGTGAATAAATAAATATATGTAGAATATAAGACAGATGTGGTAGATACTCGCTACGAAGTCTAACCTTTCCTAATTTTCTGTCATGTGACTGTGCTATCACATGACTGTGTGTGTAGCCTGACTCTTTGTCATATTCCCGATATTTGGATCACGTGATCTTATCCAGCCATATGACTGACTGTTACATGATCTGTTTCCCAGCACTACGTCGCTTGTCTGATCTGTAAGTGGGTGGCTCCTTCTTATCTGATCATGTGACCGCACTGTCACATGATCGGATTTGAGCACTACATAGTTGAATGTCACCAGCCTAACCAGGACATGGGTGGAGATTTTCTCGGCAACCCGCACACTGGTACGGGATGCAATAAGTAGTACCATATTTTTATTGGACGAACTAAGCAGCTAATCAAGACTTAACCACCTTTGGGACAAAGCATTTCAAATTAAATTTGCGTCGGGAGTGGTGGGTCCCTGGCTCTCTCCCCTACAAGCATAGTTTTCAGAGTATAAGATGCACTTTTCCCCCCCAAATTTGGGAGGGAAATTGGGATGCATCTTATAGTCTGAATGTAACTTACCGAGGGGTGTGGCGGCAGTGAAGCGGGGTCACAGAAGACAGGAGCAGGATCACCGCTGTAGGAAGCAGGTGACGGCAGGAGTGGGGCAATGCTGAGGGCCCTGGGCTAGGAGAAGGTGGTGTCACGGTGGTGCGAGGTAGGAGCAGAGTCCCCACTGCACACATTGGCCTCACGGTGGGCTACAGCAAAATGGCGTTGATTTTTTTTTGTGCTCAGGTATCCCCACCGTTTTTAGTCTTACTGTATGTTGCCCCATTATTCATATGGATTTTACACTATTTATTACACTGATAAAATCATATATTTTTCTTATCTGGCTTGTGTTTTTTTTCTATTGGTGATATGGATGCATTTTACGCTTTCAGGCCTAGTAACACTGATTGTAGTTTTAGGTGTGTCTTTCTATTTTTAAATCTGATTAATGGTTTGCACTTTGCGGTGAACCCTCTGTATTTGCTCTTATGAAGTCTTCTCTTTAAGGGAAAACTTAGATATTGAAACACTTCCTGAAGAGTATTCTTCACTTGTGTGGATGTTGTGAATGGGTTTTTCCTTCACCATGGAAAGGATTCTGCAACCATCCACCACTGTTGTCTTAGGTGGACATCCAGGTATTTTGAGTTCCCAAGCTCACCAGTGTCCTCTTTTTTTGCAGAATGCATATGTTACGGGTCCGGATGGTGGAACCACTGTGCCGTGGTACAAGGAGGGACCAGAGGGGCGTAACTAAGTGCCTATCCGGACCGACCCTGGCTACACAGCGGCTTAGTCAACTCCGTGAACTAAGGAGGGACCGGGAAGGTGAACCAGGTGCCACTCTGGGACTGACCTCATGTGAGAGCAGGCGACTCCCATGGGGCTGATAGCCGATGTGGATTGGCACAACAGATGGGCAGAAAGATGTGCACGGCTGGTAGGCAGACAGACGGAGCTGACTTGACGGACAGGCTCGGCTGGCAGGCTGATTGGCAGGCACGGCAGATAGGCAGGCTGGTGGGCACGGTAGATAGGCAGGCTGGCGGGCACGGCAGATAGGCAGGCTGGTGGGCACGGCAGATAGGCAGGCTGGCGGGCACGGCAGATAGGCAGGCTGGCGGACAGCACTGGGACCTGAGGGCTGGAGAGAGTGTTAACACACAAGCTACAACATTGCACAGGCACCTCCATTTTGGAGGAGGTGCCTAAAATAGCAGCTGTACTCTGGCTATTGGCCAGGGACATATTAGGACGGCGCGCGCGGCTCCTTTAAAAAGCAGGTAGCGCGCATGTGCCGTAAGCACAGTGCCCAGGGATCTGCACGCGGTGCAAGAACCCTAGGCACACATAGACAGGGGAGCGGAGGATGCCGGAGCAGAGCCGCGGCGGTAAGGGGTCGGCGTCTCTGCCAGGCAGGAGGCAGAGATGCCGAAGCTACAATATAAAACTGTTGATTCGGCCACTCCTAACATTTCTGTTATCTCTCTGATGGATTTCTTTTTTTTTCAGCCTAATGAAGGTCTGGTTTACTTCTATTGAGAGCTCCTTTGACTGCATGTTGTGAGTTCACAGCAACAGTTTTCAAATGCAAACGCCACATCTGGAATCAGCTCCAGATCTTTTATTTGCTTAATTGATGATGGATTACTGAGGGAATAGCCCATGCAGCCCATTAAAGAGCTTTTGAGATTAGTGACCAAATTACCTTTGGTTCCTTGAAAAGAGGCAGCTACATATCAAAGAGCTGCAGTTTCTAAACCCTTACTCCAATTAGGATGTGAATACCCTCAAGTAAAGCTGAGAATTGGCACTTTAAGCCCATATTGATTATATAATTGTATCTTGAATATGTTTTGGCAAAAACTTCTGTTTGGACAAGCGGCAGGGCTCGGAATGGAAGCAGCAATATTTGAATTTTGGAACACAAATTTGGCTGAAAGAGATTGCGGGCGACATGTCGCATTTGCAGGATACCTAATGTGTTTAGCCATTTGTGCATTTAATGCTGCTCAAACATGTCAAGCTCTATTACACCATATATTTGATGTTGTATATCTACCTATTGGAGCCACATGATTAATTTAGTGGTCACTCCATACATTATTTAGGTCCAGGTTCTCCAACCTTTTGTCATCTGTGGTGTGCCTTGTTTTTATTTTGTGCATTTTTGTCTTGTATATGTTCTCAATAAAGTCTTGGCAATTTTTAACTCGGGCCATGTAGTTGATTGTTGCTTTAGGTATATTGGTGTTGTAGGATACCTAAGGTGCCTAAACAGCAGAAACCCTCCACAACTTACCCCATTTTGGAAACTATACATACAGAGGGAAGTAGGGAAGGGATGTCAGCTCACCACATTGAAGATTGCCAGCAGGTATGGAGCTGTCCTAGCCTTGGACGTGAAGACAAATGCAAAAAGAAAAAAAGGGTTCTCCAGCGATGACAGACAGTTAAAAGTACATCTTTATTGCAGAAATATTAAAATCTGTGTTCACCGGTTCACAAGGAATTTCCAAAGATACAAAAACCTACGCTATTCAGCGAGATGCCTTAATCATTAATACCATGATTGAGGCATCTCGCTGAAACGCGTAGGTTTTTATATCTTTGGATATTCCTTGTGAACCGGTGAATACAAATTTTAAATATTTCTACAATAAATATGGATTTTTAACTGTCTGTCATCGCTGGAGAACCCCTTTTTTTCTTTTTGCATTTTGGATTACTACACCCCTCAAGGACTTTTTTTTATCCAGGGGTATTGGGAGCATTTTGAACCCACAGGATTGGGGTCGTCATATTGAAAATGTAGTCATATCGTCATCATTTGTAGCTTTTGAAAAAACCCTAACCCTAAGGCTACAGTCATTCTATCAGTATTTGGTCAGTATTTCACATCAGTATTTGTAAGCCAAAAGCAGGTGAGGAACAATCAGATAAAGGTATAATAGAAACAAGTCACCAATTCTGCATTTATCACCCACTCATGGTTTTGGCTTACAAATACTGATATGAGGGGCGAGGCCGGGATGCTGATGGAGCAGGCAGCAGAAGCCCGAGCTCCAGTGCTTCATCTTGAAAAGCGATGGACCTACAGAACATACAGCTCAACCTACAGAAGAGAGACAGCTTTCAGACCACTGCCAAAAGACTCAGGAATACCTCCTGAACATTTTGTTACCTCATGTGTCCAGGTACAGGAGGAGGGAAGCACTTTGCAGAGGGTGTAAATCTGTTAGAGCTTGGAAAACGAACATTTACCCTGAGGTAAAGATTGCACATAAAAATAAAGTGTTATCTGTTATGATCTGCTACAAGAACTAAGGAAAGATAGGAAAACTGTCCCTACAATAGGACTAAGCTGATTCCCTACGATGCAGCGGGCAACCTGTTCCTTGTGAACAGACCCGCCTTCGTCCTCAGCTAGTCTGAACGCAGACCTATAGATATAAGGGAGGGGTCCCTAAAAGTACTAAGGACTGGGACAAAATTGGACACCTCCTAGCAGAAGTTGTAGTGGAGCAAAAAGACAAACAGACAAAAATACTTAGAGGTCCAAGGACAAAGCAAACTATAGAGATAGGTACAAAGCACCTGGCTAGATTAAGAGTCAAAGTAACACTGAAGTCCAGCAAAGCCAGAAGGGCGGAACTGGAATAAATAGGCAGCAGGTCACGTGACCACAAAATAGAAAAAAAACTAACAGGAGGGTTCTAACAGTACCCCCTCTTCTATGAGGATCCTCCGGATCCTCCAGGCCTATCAGGAAACCTCCTGTGAAACGCTCTGATAAGTCTAGGAGCAGAGACATCATCTGCCCTTACCCAGGAGTTATCCTCAGGACCGAAACCTTTCCAAGCGACGAGATACTGCAATCTCCCTTTATGCCTTCTGGAATTCAGGATACGAGAAATTTCATATTCACCGTCTTCCACCACCGGAGGAACTGTGACAGTGGCATCCCTATCCGATACATCAGCTTTTTTCAACAAGGAAACATGAAACACCGGATTAATCTTCCAGGAGGAGGGAACCTCCAACCTAACAGCAGACTGGTTAACCACCTGAAGCACCTTAAATGGTCCCACAAACTTCGGACCCAATTTCTTAGAAGGAATCCTCAACCGCAGATTCTTTGAGGACAACCAAACCATGTCACCAACCGTAAACAAAACCTCTTGACGTTTCGTGTTAAAATACTTCTTAGACTTTTTGTTAGCCTCTTGAAGGTTACAACGTACATCAGTCCAAGCTCTCTCCAAATCACTGGAAAAATTCTCCTCCTCCGGCACAGCCGACACCAATTTGGAGAACGATCCAAACGACGGATGTCTCCCAGTACAACAAAAAAACGGAGAACACCCAGCAGAAGAGGATGTATGGTTGTTAAGAGCAAATTCAGCAAGTGGCAGAAACTCAGACCACCCCTCTTGATTGTCAGCCACAAAACAATGCAAAAACTGTTCAACATCCTGGTTCTTTCTTTCTGTCTGTCCATTAGACTCAGGATGATACCCAGATGAAAATGACAAATGGACTCCCAACCTGTCACAAAAGGCACGCCAAAAACGAGCCACAAACTGAGGTCCCCTATCAGAAACAATGTCGGTGGGAACGCCATGGAGTCTGACAATTTCCTTGAAAAAAGCTTTAGCGAGTGTCTTAGCGCAGGGTAGTTTAATGAAAGGAACCAAGTGACACATCTTGCTAAAACGGTCCACGACCACCCAGAAGACAGTGAAACCCTCAGACACAGGAAGGTCAGTAATAAAATCCATTGCAAGATGCGTCCAAGGTGCACTAGGAACCTCCAGAGGGCAAAGCAACCCCGCAGCAGGAGCATGTAAAGCCTTTGATCTAGCACACACCGTACATTGACGCACCCATTTATTGATTTCCTTCTGCCACCCAGGCCACCAAAAAGTGCGACCTACCAGTCTCTTAGTCTCAGAAATTCCTGGATGACCTGCCAACCGAGACTCATGATACTCCACAAACAACTCTCTCCTAAAGGTTCTAGGTACAAACAACCTCCCATGGGGAGTGTTAGATGGGGCATCCTCCTGGGCTTTCAGAATCCCATCTTCCAAAACGGAGTCCAATGCTGCTATCACAACTCCTTCCTGTAAAATGCTCTCCTCCTCCTCGGTACAAACCATGGGAGAAAAGCTGCGAGATAAAGCATCAGCTTTAACATTCTTAGTACCCGGGATGTAAGTAACAGAAAAATTAAACCGCAAAAAAAAAGGGCCCACCTAGCCTGACGGGCATTCAAGCGCTTGGCAGCATCTAGATAGATCAGATTCTTATGATCAGTGAAAACCTGAATGGGAAATTTAGCACCTTCCAAGAAATTACGCCAATGTTCAAATGCGAGTTTGATAGCCAGCAATTCCCGATTACCAACACCGTAATTAAGTTCGGTTTCAGAAAATTTTTTCGAAAAAAAAGCACAGGGATGAACCCCATCCTTGTTCTCCTGAGACAAAACCGCACCGACCCCCACCAAAGAAGCATCAACCTCGACCAAAAAAGGCTTGGTCTCGTCAGGCTGCATAAGGATGGGGGCAGAACTGAACCTCTCCTTGAGATACACAAAAGCTTCAATGGCCTCAGTAGTCCACTGGACCGTTTTCGCACCTTTCCTGGTGAGATCGGTCAGCGGCTTAACAATTATAGAAAAATTCTTAATGAATTTTCTGTAATTGGCGAAACCCAAACATCTCTGTACAGATTTTAAACCAATAGGCCTAGGCCATTCCTGCACAGCCTGAACCTTCACCGGGTCCATCTCAAAGCCCTCGCTGGAGATAATGTAGCCCAAAAAACTAATTCTCTGCACAGTGAACATGCATTTCTCCAGCTTAGCAAAAAGTGAATTGTCACTTAATAACTGCAATACCTCATGTACGCTCTGCCAATGAGACTCCAGATCTGGTGAATAAATCAAAATGTCATCCAAATACACCACCACATTCTTACCAATCAAAGGTCTCAGGATGTCATTAATAAGGTTCTGAAAAAACGCTGGTGCATTGGTAAGACCAAAAGGCATAACCAGATTCTCAAAATGACCCACCGGAGTGTTAAAAGCAGTCTTCCATTCATCACCCTCCTTCATTCACAACAAATTGTATGCCCCCCGGAGATCAATTTTAGAGAACCACTTGGCCCCCACTAACTGGTTAAACAAGTCAGGAATTAACGGCAGTGGGTAGGAATTGCGTACGGTAATTTTATTAATTTTGCGAAAGTCCAGAAATGGACGTAAACCGCTGTCTTTTTTTTTACAAAAAAAAAATCCAACAGCCACAGGTGACTTAGAAGGTCTAATGTGACCAGCAGCCTAGCTCGTCTGTATGTATTCCTCCAAGGCTTTTCTTTCAGGGATAGTAAGATTAAATAAGCGACTCTTGGGAAGAGTAGCTCCAGGAACAAACTCAATGGTGCAATCATAGTCCCTATGAGGAGGTAGAATTTGCGACTCCTCCTCTGAAAAAAACTTCCAAAAATCCTGAATAGGTACAGGTAATTCCCCTCTTTCCACAGCAGCAATGCGACCGTTACAACATTTATCATAACACTTAGGACTCCAAGATTTAATCTCATTAGTAGACCAGTCCAGTAAAGGATTGTGCAGTTTTAACCAAGGCAAACCTAACACTACTGGAGAATTTAAATTATTTAATACCACTAAATCCAAATTCTCTTGGTGAATACCATTAATAGTGAGGGGAAATTCAAAAACCTTGTGAGTAACACATTTCAAAGGAGTGTTATCAACAGCAACCACAGAAATAGGAGATGACAAAGGTTTAGGTTCCAATTTAAGTTTTTCCAAAAATCCCTTATCAATCACATTCAGTGTATAACCACAATCCACAAATACTCGAAATTCAATCAACTCCTCCTGCAATGAGGTACTCCCTGAAAGAAATACTCCCTTAGTGTTTAAACAATCAATACGGCCGTAACTGACCTTTTTTTTTTCTTTGTTTAACAGAAGCTCACAGTTCTTAACAAAATGGTCAGATTTACCACAATAAAAACACAATCCCTTGGAAAACCTGCGGTCTTTTTCCTGAGAGCGGCGTGACATCGCCCCAATCTCCATCGGTTCTCTGTCGTCCGAGCAGACCCTCTGATGACTAGCAGCTGCCATAGCAGGAGTTTTCTCCTCATTAACCCTGGCACGCAGTCTCCTGTCCACCCGTATAGCTAATTGCATGGCTTCTTGTAAGTTTCCAGGTGTAGGGAAAGCAATCAGCAGATCCTTAACCCTTTCACTTAGACCAGCAAGAAACAAACATTTTAACGCCGAATCATTCCATCTCACTTCAGAAGACCACCTTCTGAAGTGTGTACAATAATTTTCAACATCACCTGACCCCTGCTTTAAACATCTCAGTTGTGTCTCAGCAGAAGAGACTCGATCAGGATCGTCATACAACAACCCCATAGCAGAAAAAAAATCTTCCACTGATCTAAAACACGGATCATTAGGTTGGAGAGAAAAGGCCCATCCCTGTGGTTCCTTGCGCAAAAGTGACATGATAAACCCAATGCACTGTGATTCATTCCCAGAGGACCTGGGTCTCAAACAAAAATATAATAAACAAGCATTTTTAAAGGAAAAAAAATCTTGTTTACCATAAAAAAAATCAGGCAGTCCTACCTTCGGTTCAACAAAATGCGCTCCAGGACGGCTACTCATGTGTTGCTGGAGCTCGGCCACCTCAAGAGACAATCCCTGTAGGCGTTGAGCCAATTCCTGAACAGACACCATGCTGATCTCCGGATCTCGTTCCTTAGGATTTTTTTTTTTTATTTTGGGCTGGACTTACTGTTATGATCTGCTACAAGAACTAAGGAAAGATAGGAAAACTGTCCCTACAATAGGACTAAGCTGATTCCCTACGATGCAGCGGGCAACCTGTTCCTTGTGAACAGACCCGCCTTCGTCCTCAGCTAGTCTGAACGCAGACCTATAGATATAAGGGAGGGGTCCCTAAAAGTACTAAGGACTGGGACAAAATTGGACACCTCCTAGCAGAAGTTGTAGCGGAGCAAAAAGACAAACAGACAAAAATACTTAGAGGTCCAAGGACAAAGCAAACTATAGAGATAGGTACAAAGCACCTGGCTAGATTAAGAGTCAAAGTAACACTGAAGTCCAGCAAAGCCAGAAGGGCGGAACTGGAATAAATAGGCAGCAGGTCACGTGACCACAAAATAGAAAAAAACTAACAGGAGGGTTCTAACATTATCTTTATGAGGGGAATATAGTCAGATTTTATTCCTTAAAACCCACAGTATTATCTCTGTGAAGAAAACACCAAAAGTGTCTATTTTCGCTGTGCCATATCACGGCAAGAGACCTGACACTTTATTCAGGTGAAATCTCCCAAGCAGTCAAAGGCAAAGACCTCCGGACTTCAACAACGCGTCAAAGGCAAAGACCTCCCGACTTCAACAACGCGTCAAAGGCAAAGACCTCCCGACTTCAACAACGCATCAAAGGCAAAGACCTCCCGACTTCAACAACGCATCAAAGGCAAAGACCTCCCGACTTCAACAACGCATCAAAGGCAAAGACCTCCCGACTTCAACAACGCGTCAAAGGCAAAGACCTCCCGACTTCAACAACGCGTCAAAGGCAAAGACCTCCCGACTTCAACAACGCGTCAAAGGCAAAGACATCCCGACTTCAACAACGCATCAAAGGCAAAGACCTCCCGACTTCAACAACGCGTCAAAGGCAAAGACCTCCCGACTTCAACAACGCGTCAAAGGCAAAGACCTCCCGACTTCAACAACGCGTCAAAGGCAAAGACCTCCCGACTTCAACAACGCATCAAAGGCAAAGACCTCCCGACTTCAACAACGCGTCAAAGGCAAAGACCTCCCGACTTCAACAACGCGACAGGATTCTACAGGTTGCTGATAAAGGAGGAGAGAGACATTTCTTTACAAGGAATATTTTCTGATCCACCTTCATAAATCCACAATACTTCAGAGTGTTTACTCTGTAGGTAAATTGTCTCTTCAGAGAGGAAGAGGACTAGAACTCTAGTGCCACCTACAGGAAGTAGCAATCCTAAAATTCAATAGTGACCCTTTAATGAGCCTTATCACATGACTTAGTATAAAAGCCAATACCAGAAACTCAATTTGCAGACACTGTGTATCGGGGTACTGCCCCTCGTCGACAGTACTGTTTAATTTCTTGGAAAAACACACAACACCGTATCCCTTTCCCTTTCCATTGTTATAAACAAGGTGTAGAGCTTTCCTAAAGGATCTGGGTCACTAAAAGGAGGTAAGAAAAACAAGAGAATACCAGTATTAATACCAATGTTACAAAGATTCTATATATTATTCACCTGACTATCTGATTTGAAGCGTTGATTCAATAACTGAGGATATTAAGGTCCTAATTTCTGGTATGCTTGTCATAATACAGACTTAGAAAGGCAGAGAGCTTGCTCTATAAATACTAAAACTTTATCTTTTACTTTCTGTCCCTTCATTTAATATTCAGCTATATAACTTATAGCAAGTGTGCTTTAACAGCAAATCAATATCTTTTGTTGAATTCTCCTGGTCTCATTTCCAATCCATCGTATGTACCTTGCAAAGCACTAGCGCAGTATACAAGCAAATTTAAAAGTATGTATTTACAAATCCCTAAGTAAGTCTTCTATATAAGCTTACAGTTTACAGTAAATATGGAGAAAAACCAACCTAGAACCAAGGCTGGGATACCATCCTCCAGCAAACTCCCAATACCAGATTGTAAGGCAAGACAGCAAAGAGAAAAATATTCTAATGCAACAACTAATAATCCAGAGGATTTTACCAAAGGTACAAGTCCTACTAAATCTAAACCCTTAAGTTTAAAAGACGACAAGACAGAAGATACAAAACCAAAAAGCCTTACTTCTTATAACTCAATAGTTAAAGAAGGTACCTTTAATAAAGAGTTCAAATTTGGATCCAATACGGACCTCTCTCTGAACATATCACTCGCAAAAAATACCAGCTCATCTAATCAGCTAAGATTCTTTCCACAAGAAAGAGAACAGTTATCATCTGAGGATATGGATACTTCCATCAAAACAAAACGCAAAAAACCTGGCAAATGGGGCTTCAGGAATACAACTCCTCTTCCTGAATCGGAAGATGATCAAGACACTGATGACCCTTCTCTGACTAAAAGCCCATTTAAGAACAAACCAAGATTGGAAGAAGATGCTTCTAAGGACCCAAACATCGACGTCGAACCCAAGATATTTACCAGAATAGAAGACTTTCAAACATCTGAACGAAATGCCTCTGAGAATTTTATGAGAGCTCTTGCCAAAGCACTGAATGACAACATGGAACTGGGATTTGAAAGACAGGCCCGACTGTTTGAATCTAGCCTAAAAATAATTAACCAGAAAATAGAAGTAAATGATAAAAAAATTGACTTGGTGGAAAAAAAGACTGAAGTACTTACCAAAGAAAACCAAGAAATTAAGACAGAAATTCTTTACCTCCATACAAAATTAGCTGATCTGGAAGATCGAAGTAGGAGGAATAACATCAAATTGAGGGGGGTCCTCGAAAATATAATTCAAAATAAATTAGAGGACTACGCAAGAAAATTATTCAAGACCACTATCCCCTCTCTAACAGAACTAGAGATGACAATTTACAGGATACATAGTCTTCCCTGTCCTACCTCATTCTCAGCAGATGTTTCGAGAGACACTATCCTCTGTCTGCATTTCTACAATACTAAAGAAAAATGTATACATTTTCTAAAAAAGAAAACACAGCTTCCAGTCACCTATAATCAGATTAAAATATTTGCAGACTTATCAAAAAATACCATATCAGTGAGATCTTTCCATGCAGTAATTAATACTCTACGCCAAATGGGTATTACATACAGATGGGAATATCCAACTAAACTGTTGGTCACATACAATGGTAAAACTATTCCTATCCTCAGTCCCCAGGAAGGATTCAACTTTATTTCTTCTATTTAAAAAGGAATAGATCAGGACACTAAACGTTAAAAATGAACCTGGAACTTTCATTTAAGGGGTTGTCCACTACTTTAGATTACCCCTCAATGTATCCCTCCGGGGCCTATAAGCCTTTTTGTAAATACCTTCCGTTGCAGCTAATGCCTGTGAGCGGCGCTATCACTGACCGCTCACAGGCATCACGTGACCCCCGGCTGCAGCCGGCTCTGACATCCGCTGATGTCACGACAAGTGCTGGCAGCAGCTGGAGGTCTTTTTCTTCCTGGTTCCAGGTGGATGCCAGGCTGTGGGCTGGGTTTCCCCCCCGCATCACACCCGGCATTCACTGCACGCTCTGCCTCTCGCCATTCATTGGGAAAGCCACCGATACCGCCGCTCACAGGCATTATCTGCAAGGGAAGGTATTTACAAAAAGGCTTAGGGGCGCTGGGGGAATATATTGGGGGATTAACCTAAAGTAGTGCACAACTTCTTTAAAGCTCCCTTTTGAATGAAGAACTGACCTGTGGAAAATTTGTGACAATACTTCACAAATCTGGAAGTGAACTTTATAAGATCTGGTTCTTATAAAAGTCTCAGTGACACATATCTCCCCTCCAATATTCTGCCAATGACTCTGTCACAAGAGATAAAGAACTATTTTAGGGAAAACACATCAAATAATGTGTCCTTTTACAACTTGGAATGAGCATAAGGCGGTTTTAAGAGGACAGTGCGCTCTCCTGCTGGCTTGTTACTACTGATCAGAGCCGGCAAGAGAGCGCACTGTCATTATGCACATCGTTCAAGGACTAGCCCAGTCCCTGAAATGAGCATCACTGCTGACACTTCATTTCAGGGAGGGGCAGGGGCTGAGGCAGTGACTGCAGTCTCTGCCCCCTGATGATGCTTCGTTTGAGTATCCCAGCATGCACTGAGTTTCTCAAAGGAAGCGTCATAAAAAAGGAAGTAGGGGAAAAAAAGCACTTTGTTTAAGAATCCCCAGTGCATGCTGGGATACTCAAAGCATCATCAGGGAGGCAGAGAACAGGTGTTCCCATATATTTAATGTTTTCATACTATAGCATTACATAGTGCAGCTTTATTTGTTAGGTATGTATGGAGATGGCTACTCTTAGTATGCACCTGTTCAGACATGTATTCTGTTTGGAAGTGACAGTCGGTCTTTTTATATTTGTATACATATGCTCTCTGACTGAGCATTCCACCCATCAGCATATTGCGGTTTTAATTATAGCACGATCTTACCTACCCATATAAATGTAGGCTATCAGCCCATTAGAGGAATCACATTAGGATAGGTTCCCAGCAAAAGGAGATTGACTCGCCCCCTGGGCCTGCGCTGGGAATCCGGAACCGGGCCTGTTGTAGGATGCTGGGGGTTGTAGTCTCCGCGTGGTGGTGACCCGGTCCGTGGCTCAGGGTGGTCAAACCAGTGGCAGTCTATTGGTATTGTAATTGTCCGACTATGCCACCCGTGGATTGCGGTCAGTGGGGACCGCCGCTGCACTGCAGACCGCTGAGGCTGATGTTATATGCGCAGCCAAGAATGGGATGACTCCCCACGGGAGAAGTATTGCCTCAGGGCAGCTAGAGTGAATGATGGTAGTGATGGTGGGAGCGTCCCAGTACTAATGGTGCTGGTGCGGCGATGAAACACAGACGTGTGGTTGCAGTTCAGGGTCTTTACTGATGTTATAAGGCAGACCCTCCCGGGAGTACTGGCTAGTATAAGGGGCCTGGTCAGTCTGTGAGCAAGCAGGATCTCTCCTGGCCAGGCGGAGTTGTAGGCCTCCCCGTCTATCTGCACTCTTCCTGGCTACCTTGCTGTAAGCGGTTACAAGTAGCCCACGTCCCTGAGTATACCGTGTGGTGCTCACCCGTATGGCTGGTGACTTGGGGCCTTCTGTTAGCCTCCGCTCCTGGATGGCGGCGCTGGTCCCTTCTTTGTGACTGAGCCTCCGGGCTTCTATGGCCAGAGGACCTGGAATCCCCTGCCGGCTGGTTTCTGTTGCTGGGTGTATATCAGTCCCCACAGCCTCGGACTCCGGTGTCCGGTTACTAAGTTGCTCTGCCAGGGCGAGCTATATCTCTGCTTCCAGCCCCTGGTCTTCTGCTCCTGCTCCTACAGAGCTCCTAGTTCTTGCTTTCCCTGTGTCTGCTGTCCTCCAGACCAGACTGCGTCTCTGTCTGGGACTTCACTCACTAATCCCGCCCCAGACCCAGTTTATAAGGGCAGATTCCTCCCCTCCCAGGTCTGGGTGGGCCGTGTTGCATGCTTAGGGCTCCTGACCAGAGAAACCTCCCACTTGCTCTCAGACATAATATTTCTATTACTGTGGCAACCAGACCCCTGGGGTGCCACATTCCCCCCTAGTAAATTTTAGTACTCCGGGACTAAACACATTTTTAAAGAAACATAAATACAAGGTATAACAATAACAAGACAACATATTTACAAGAAACTTTAGTCTGTAGAGGTCACGGCGTGTCTGTAACCGGGTGTCCATATCACCCAAGGTGAAGTTTGTGTAACTGGAGGGTGTCCATGTCACCCAAGGTGAAGCTTTAAGCGAAGTAGGGGACCTGTCCAAAGCAAACCCCTTGCGTTGGCCTTGGGCATGGCTGCAAGGCTGGAGCTAGCTACTTTGGGCCGCAAGTAGGCCACGCCAGACAGGTTTTCTCTTCCGCGGCCGTCTTCACAAGAGGCACCAAGGTGCAACTATCTACAAAACTGTTCCGGTTATCCAGCGTCCATAACTTGTTAGTCCAAATAAATCTGCAGGGTAACTGAGAAACATAATTAGTAACAGGCAACAACAAAAAACATAAACAGTTAACAGATAAATTCACAGTGCATTAGTTATATTCTCCAGCGAGCGGGCATCTGACCTCTAGTGACTCTAGTGGATCTACGCAACTCACTAACTGGTCCTGCACTACAGGGTGTAGGAGGTGTTATGGGTAAGCTGGGCAGCTGTCTGCGCACTCTTTGGCTCACTAGGGGCACGGCAGGCTCACTACTAGCAGAGGGTTGATTCTCCTGGACTGCTGGTGTGGACTCTTCTGCCTCCTGGGCCGGCTGCTCTTCCAGCTCTACCTGGTCTTCTGTAGGCACTTGAGGGGCTGGCTGGAGAAAGGTGAGGACGGGCACCACGATAGCGTTGTTTACTTGTGTCCAGGACCAGGGAAAGTCTCCGAGTACGGTGCTGATCATTTCCTCCTTTTCCTCTACGGGTTGAGGGTCTTCCTGATCTTCATCCGTGCTTTGCAACTTCTCGGGGCACTTTTTCAGGTGGTCTCTGGAGACAGTGGCTGTGGTCTCTCCTCCATCCTTGCTGATGATGTACACTTTTGGATTATTGTGGCTTGAGGGCAGTAAAGTGTACGGGTCCTTTTCCCACTGGTCGTCCAACTTATGGAGCCGCCTTTTTCTTTTTAAGACCTGCTCTCCAGGTACCAGGGGAACAGCAGGAGCATGTTGGTTATAAGTCCTCTCCTGCCTTTCTCTTGATTGACAGAGACTTTGCTCAACGCTCTCCTGTACTTTCCGGTACTGTTGCTGCCGTTCTGTATCCCAGTCTGCTTCTGGCGAGGTGTCCTCGGGTGTCAGGACTCCCATATCCAGGTCAATAGGCAGCTTACCAGGTCTTGCTCTCATTAGGTAAGCCGGGGTACAGTTGGTGGAACCTACGGGGATGTGGTTATACAGGTCCACCAGATCGGGCAGTTTCTCAGGCCACAGACTGCGTTCTTCCAGGGTCAATGTTTTTAGCAGATCTATCACCACCTGGTTCATCTTCTCGCAGAGTCCATTGGTTTGAGGGTGATAGGGCGTTGTTCTTATCTTCTTGCAGCCATACAGGTTGCAGAACTCCTGGAAGACCTCCGCTTCGAAGGCTGGTCCTTGGTCTGTCAACACCTGGTCCGGGTACACGTGTGGACGGCAGAAGTGCTGCTGGAAGGCTCTAGCTGCTGTTTGAGCCGTTAAGTCCTTGACCGGGACCACCACCAGGAACCGGGAGTAATGATCTACGATTGTGAGGGCGTAGACATACCCAGATCTGCTTGGAGCCAGTTTCACATGGTCCAGGGCTACCTGTTCCAGTGGCTGTCTGGTGATGATGGGCTGCAGGGGAGTCTTCTGGCTGGCACGATCCTTTCTTCTTAGGTTGCACGGGCCACAGTCTCTGCACCACCTCTCGATGGCTCCTCTCATGCCCACCCAGTAGAACCGTTCACGCAACAAGAACTCCAGCTTCTTCCACCCAAAATGTCCTGCTCCGTTGTGGTATGCCTCCAGAACCATAGCCGCGTCTCGTCTTGGGACCACTACCTGCCAGGTCAACTCATGTGTTCGAGAGTTAACCATTCTCCGGCACAGCTTCTCCCTGTAGAGGAACAGCCTACTTTTCTCCTTCCACAGTTGCTTGGTCTCCTCCGGAACGTCTGGGTCAAGACTGGCATCGGCCTGGGTCAGCATTTCCTTCACCAAACGGACTGCGGGATCACTGTCTTGCGTCTCCGCCCAGTTGTAGTGGGGCAAGGGATTGAACGTCACGGAGCGCCTGTCCTTCACACGGTGGGAATACAGGGTAATCCCATGACGGTGGAACGCAGGGAGCTCGACTTCTTCCAGATCTTCTGGATCTTCCCCTACGTCCGGTAAGTTCGGCATTCTAGACAGGGCATCCGCGTTGGCATTTGAGCGTCCCGCCCGGTATTTGATGGTGAATTCAAAGTTAGGGCCATCCATCTCTGTTCCAGGGCACCGAGCCTTGCAGTGTCCAGGTGTGTCAACGGGTTGTTATCCGTGTACACGGTGAATTTGGAGGAGGCAAGGTAATGCTTGAAACGTTCGGTCACTGCCCACACTACTGCCAGGAACTCCAGCTTGAATGAGCTATAATTCTCAGGGTTCCTCTCCGTGGGCCGTAGCTTTCGGCTGGCATAAGCGATTACCCGTTCTTTCCCCTGCTGGATCTGGGACAGTACGGCTCCTAGCCCGATGTTGCTTGCGTCCGTGTGGAGGATAAAGGGCTGGCTGTAGTCTGGATATGCCAGGATTTCACCCCCCGTGAGGGCCATCTTCAGCTGGCAGGACTCCTCTTCCAGCTTTTCCCACCTGAAGGGCGGCTTCTGGTTTTTGGCTTTCCGAGATTGACCTATCAGGAGGTCCTGCATAGGGGCTGCCATTTTGGTGAAACCGGGAATGAATCTTCGGTAGTAGCCTACCAACCCGAGGAACTGCCGCACTTCCTTTGTGCTGGAGGGTCTTGGCCAGTCTTTAATCACGGTGATCTTATCGGGGTCGGGAGCCACTCCGTCAGCACTCACCACGTGTCCCAGGTATAGCACCTTTGGTTTCAGGAGGTGACACTTGGAGGGTTTCACCTTTAGGCCGTAGTTTGCCAGAGCTTCAAACACTTCGGCCAGGTGTTTCAGGTGGTCCTCGTAGGTCTTGGAATAAACAATGACATCGTCCAGGTATAACAGGACCATCTCGAAATTCCGGTGTCCCAGACAGCATTCCATCAACCGTTGGAAGGTTCCTGGTGCGTTGCAGAGCCCGAACGGCATACAGTTAAATTCGCTGAGACCCATCGGGGTGGTGAATGCGGTCTTCTCCCGGTCCGCCTCTGCTACAGGAACCTGCCAGTACCCGCTAGTGAGATCCAAAGTAGAGAAGAAGTTAGCAGATTTTAATGCAGCTAAGGACTCTTCTATCCTTGGTAAAGGGTAAGCATCTTTGTGTGTGATACGGTTGACCTTCCTGTAGTCTACACACATTCTCATGGTGTTGTCTTTCTTTTTCACTAAGACTAGTGGAGCTGCCCAGGGGCTACAGCTGTCCCTGATTACCCCAGCCTCCTTCATGTCTCTTAGCATCCCCTTGGCGTGTTGATAGTGTGCATGGGGTACGGGTCGGTATCTCTCCTTTATGGGAGGATGGTCTCCCGTGGGGATGTGATGTTCTACCCCCTTTACTCGCCCGAAGAAGTCTAGCGGGTGTTTACTAAACACTCTCTCGTACTCTTGAACCACCCGATAGACTCCCTGTTTTTGGTGTGAGGGAGTGGAGTCAGTACCCAAATGCAGTTGCTGACGCCAGTCCTCCAGTGGTTTCTTAGAGACGTTACCTTCCTCTGGTTGAGATGGAGGCAAGGGTTCCACGGCCTGTACCGAGTTCTGGTTGATGGTGAACAATTTGGCTAGTGTGGCATACCGGGGCAGGTATACTTCTCTCTCCCCGATATTTATGATGCGAACGGGCACCCTCCCATGGCGTACATCGACCACCCCCCGTGCTGTCAAAATGGTGGGCCTACTGTCCGAGGAGACTGGTTCTACCATTGCTTGGTAGTCTCTACCTCTTAGACCAATAGCTGCCCGGCACCAAATCATCATTTCACTTTTCGGGGGCATGGCAATAGGGAACGGGTCACACATTCTAACGCTACCTATCTCACCACCAGATAGTTCCACCTGTTGCCGCTTCATCAGTGCCCGGATCTCTTTTTGGAGCACACGCTGCTGGCCGGAACTGGCGTTCTTGGCAACCTGCTGTAAAATGAGAATCACCTCTGCAAGACAATTTTCAATCACATTAGTTCCCAAGGTTATTCTAGGGTGACTCTCATGACGGTCTATGTCCACTATAATCAGTCCTTGTGCCGCCAGTTCGACTTTACCGATCTTAATGGTCACTTCCTTAAATCCTATCTGTGGTACGGGCTGACCATTGCTGGCGATAATGCTCAGGTCGTCATCTGGGTAGCGGGTTATGTCCGAGTCATTCCAGTACCGCTTAAAGAGCACGTACGGGATGGTGGTGACCTGTGACCCGGTGTCTAGTAGGGCACTCATAGGAATGCCATCCAGTACCACAGGCAAGATTGGACATCCCCCTAAGTATTTATCACGCCAGTTTGATGGGCCTGATGATCTTATGCCTGGGGGTTGGCCCTCTACCCCAGGTTGTGCCTGTTTAAATGACAGTACCTTGCCATATGTCTGGGTTGATTGCAGCGGCGGCAGATGGGTCGTCCGTCCTCGTTGTATCTGTCGCTGGGTCTTCCTCTGGCCGGTGGGGTCCTCCTCAGTCGGCGCCACGGGACGTCCTCCGGTCCGGATGCCAGCTGGATCTTTCCTGGAGATGAGACCTGTAAAGACTGCACAGTTCTGGTTAGCGCGGCAACGCTCTTAGTCAGCTCTTGGACCTTATGGTGCAGGTCAGTAGCCGGGTCACTGTTTAAAGCCTGCGCATCAGCTCCCACAGGCCCTGCAGACAAGGGCGCCGTCTCCTGGTGGTAAGTGATAGCAGGGCGCCTGTGGGTCACAGCGCCACCTGGTGCCGGTTCTCGGAGCACCCGGATGGCTCTGTCCTTGAACTGTGCAAAGTCCAGGTCAGGGTCCTGTAAGGCCATTGCCCGCAACTGGGTTCGGTGGGCATTGCACAGTAGACCCTCAATAAATTGTTCGGTCAACAGCTTGTCTTCATTTCCCACGCTGTCAGGGTCTGCCTGCTTAATGGCTCTCAGGGCCTCTTGTAGGTTTAGAGCATAGTCTCGTATACTTTCATGTGCCCGCTGTTTGCACCCGTAAAATCTGAGCTTTATTTCGGCTGAGGTTCGGGTGTCAAATGTGTCTTTCAGCCGGGCTAGTATTTCTCTGACAGTCCTCTTCTTCCCAGGTGACCAGAACTTTACCTCCCTTTGGGCTGCCCCGATTAACTGGGCCACCAGGATGCTCACTTTTTGTTCTTCTGTGAGGGGGTATACCTGGAAGAGGCTATCCAGTCTTTCCCTAAAGTCACTTAGAGTATGTGACTCCCCTGAGTACTGGGGTAGCCAGGTTGCCCCCGGGATATAGGGCATGGTGAATGGCATGAAAGCTGCAGCGGTTGCGCTGGCGGTGGCAGTGGAGCTCCCCTCGGTATCCGGCATCCTCCTCCCCCCTAGTGGACCGTGGCTTACCTTCGATGTTCTTCCTCCGTAGGCCGCGGCTCCGCAGTCAATCGTCGGGGTAGAGGACCTGGCGTCGCGCTCCGATGACGTCAGCGTCGCTCTTCCTCCCTTCCAGGACCTTGCGCAGCGTCAGTGCGAGGGGCGGAGCTTCTGGTCTCGCGCGCTTTCAGCGTCCACGCCCCTCTTCTTCCTGCTCGGCGTCCTGAAGATGGCGTCCGATGGCGGGAAGCAGCTGCGGATGGCGGGAAGACGGCAGAAGACGGCGGGAAACGGTCCAAGATGGCGTCTGATGGCGGGAATCGGCTCTGGATGGCGGGAAACGACTCCGGATGGCGGGAAACTTCACCACAGGTAAGTATAAAAGTCTTTTTCAGGCACGCAGTACCCGGTGGTTGTGGGCACAAAATCCTGCCGACTACGCCAATGTTGACTCGCCCCCTGGGCCTGCGCTGGGAACCCGGAACCGGGCCTGTTGTAGGATGCTGGGGGTTGTAGTCTATGCGTGGCGGTGACCCGGTCCGTGGCTCAGGGTGGTCAAACCAGTGGCAGTCTATTGGTATTGTAATTGTCCGACTACGCCACCCGTGGATTGCGGTCAGTGGGGACCGCCGCTGCGCTGCAGACTGCTGAGGCTGATGTTATATGCGCAGCCAAGAATGGGATGACTCCCCACGGGAGAAGTATTGCCTCAGGGCAGCTAGAGTGAATGATGGTAGTGATGGTGGGAGCGTCCCAGTACTAATGGTGCTGGTGCGGCGATGAAACACAGAGACGTGTGGTTGCAGTTCAGGGTCTTTACTGATGTTATAAGGCAGACCCTCCCGGGAGTACTGGCTAGTATAAGGGGCCTGGTCAGTCTGTGAGCAAGCAGGATCTCCCCTGGCCAGGCTGAGTTGTAGGCCTCCCCGTCTATCTGCACTCTTCCTGGCTACCTTGCTGTAAGTGGTTACAAGTAGCCCACGTCCCTGAGTATACCGTGTGGTGCTCACCCGTATGGCTGGTGACTTGGGGCCTTCTGTTAGCCTCCGCTCCTGGATGGCGGCGCTGGTCCCTTCTTTGTGACTGAGCCTCCGGGCTTCTATGGCCAGAGGACCTGGAATCCCCTGCCGGCTGGTTTCTGCTGCTGGGTGTATATCAGTCCCCACAGCCTCGGACTCCGGTTACGAAGTTGCTCTGCCAGGGCGAGCTATATCTCTGCTTCCAGCCCCTGGTCTTCTGCTCCTACAGAGCTCCTAGGTCTTCCTTTCCCTGTGTCTGCTGTCCTCCAGACCAGACTGCGTCTCTGTCTGGGACTTCACTCACTAATCCCGCCCCAGACCCAGTTTATAAGGGCAGATTCCTCCCTTCCCAGGTCTGGGTGGGCCGTGTTGCATGCTTAGGGCTCCTGACCAGAGAAACCTCCCACTTGCTCTCAGGCATAATATTTCTATTAATGTGGCAACCAGACCCCTGGGGTGCCACAAGATCACCTTGTCGCTGGTTGCTGGGCATGCACAAATTACCCAAATTATATGCTAAGTATCTTTGTTTTTTTCTATTTTCTAGAGCAGTAATGCAATTCATATTTCATGTTAGCATGCTATAGCATTACACAGTATAACTTATCTGCTACCTATATTTGGAGATGGCTACTCTTAGTAAGCTCCTGTTCACACCTGTTCTCTGTTTGGAAGTGATGGTCAGTCTTTGATAGTTGTATTCATAAATTCCCTAGTAAAGTTAGTCGTAACGTTTCGTAACTTTCCCTGCTGGACAAAGTTCTAAAACAAAAGGATGAAAGTTAAGACAAAAAGTGTCTCGGACACGTAGGGGTTAAGCAGGGCCGACTGCCGGCTCCTCAGCTTCCTCTTTCCTGACATGACGGAGCGGTGTATTGGACTTCATACACCTGAGGATCAGGTGCTGCGCATGCGCTCTCCTCCTGCACGGCTTTCCACTGCTGAGCTAGGAAGTGTTTGTTAAGACGCAGCTTATCCTTACTGGCCGCAGTGACCGCTCTGCTCCAGCCGTTCACCTGCCCATTTCTCTGCCCGGCACTGTGTGTGAACGCTGATTAGAAAGTCTCAGTGACCCTCTCAGTTGCCAGCAGCCGTGTGGGCGTGGCTGTATTTTACGTCACGTGGGGCGTGCCTTGGAGAGGCCGCCTGCTGCGCGCTCCAGGGGTGACAGGTCGTGAGTGTGTGGGAACGCGGAGAGGACGGCGCCGCCCCGGGACAGGGTGACCGGAGCCGGGATTCACTGGAGGCTCAGCGGGCAGCGACGGACGCAGTAAGTGTGAGAGGCTCCGGGGAGCGCGGCTGCTGAGCTGGCCGGGCCTGTGCGTTGATGTGGAAGATAGAGGGAGGGGAGAGCCTGGGACACTGGAGGAGGCTGCGGAGAGCCTGGGACACTGGAGGAGGCTGCGGAGAGCCTGGGACACTGGAGGAGGCTGCGGAGAGCCTGGGACACTGGAGGAGGCTGCGGGCGCAGGACAGCGCTGAGGACAGCTGAGGGCGGCGTGTGACAGCGGGGCGGGCACGGACCGGGACCAGGTGTGCACTGATGGCACCGACAGGAAGACCACTGCTCCCAGCCTGACACCTACTGCAACTCCGGGAACTTCTGCCCGTCCCACTGATGGTGGCAGTGCTGGCGACTAGCAGGGGCCGTGCTGGCGATTAGCGACTGTGCCGGCCATTAGTTGCGGTGCTGGTGATTAGTAGGGGCCATCCTGGCGATTAGTGACTGTGCCGGCCATTAGTTGCTGTGCTGGCGATCAGTGACTGTGCCGGCCATCAGTTGCTGTGCTTGCGAATAGCAGAGGCTGTCCTGGCGATTGGTGGCGGCGATTAGTGACTGTGTCGGTGACTAGCAGCGACTGTGCTGGCCATTAGTTGCGGTGCTGGTGATTAGTAGGGGCCGTGCTGGCGATTAGTGACTGTGCCGGCCATCAGTTGCTGTGCTGGCGATTGGTGGCGGCAATTAGTGACTGTGTCGGCGACTAGCAGTGTCAGTGCTGGCGATTACTGACTGTGCCGGCCATTAGTTGCGGTGCTGGCGATTACTGACTCTGCCGGCCATTAGTTGCTGTGCTGGCGATTAGTGACTGTGTCGGCAATTACTGACTGTGCCGGCCATCAGTTGCTGTGCTGGTGATTAGTGACTGTGCCGGCGACTAGCAGGGGCCGTGCTGGCGATTACTGACTGTGCCGGCCATTAGTTGCTGTGCTGGCGATTAGTGACTGTGTCGGCAATTACTGACTGTGTCGGCCATCAGTTGCTGTGCTGGCAATTACTGACTGTGCCGGCGACTAGTAGGGGCCATCCTGGCGATTACTGACTGTGCCGGCGGCCAGCAGAGGCCATGCCAGTGATTATTGACTGTGCTGGCGATTAGCAGCGTTGGTGCCAGCAGTTATTGCTGTTTGGTTACTCTCAGCCACAGATGGATCAGACTCTCTCATTTGCTTAGTTCGCCGTTCTGTCATTGTGCCCCTCACCTGTGATCCTAGGAAATACATCTTACTATAGACCCATTCTATGACTCATGTATCCAGGTCACCTTCCTGATTAAACATGGAAGCTTGGATCAGCAAACCTTGCATGTGTATTTATGGAGTGCAATGGTGATCGGCGCCCGGGTCAGTAACACCACAGTGGTTCTTCTATGATGTAGGCACTAGAATGTCAGGCTATGGCTGACATCTGCTATCCTGGGGCCCTGATGTTACTGTGCTGGGAGCCTGGAATCAGATCATTCATGATGTGTCTTCCTTTACAACTTTCTTCATCCAGTACCTGTCATCTTAATCTTGCTCCCCAGGTTACCTATATCCCCCCACCCCCCAGATCGGTCTACCACAGCATACAGTAGCATTCACATCGCTAATCCTTCACGTGACCACAGATATGTCACTATGGAGGACTTCTCGCATGCTGCAATAGACAGACCTCAAGATGTGGAGAGCGCTTTTGGGGCCTGTGCACACATTGCAGATTGTCGCTTTTTTTCTGCACAGATTTATCACAAAACCTGAAGGGTTTCCCAATGGTAGCAAAGTGAATGAGAATCCTGACGTCTCATACACACGCTCCTTATTTGTGTCCTGCAGATTTAGTTCAGATTTCACCCATACCAATGATTAGGGAAAAATCTGCACAAAAATGCATGTAAAAACGTGGCAACATCACGTGTATTATACGCTACGTAACGTGCACATGCTCTTAAAGAGGTTCTCTTGTCATGATATTGATAACGTATTGTAAGTCATGAGTATCAGATCGGTGGAGGACTGAGACCCGGCACCACCACCGACCAGAAGATGTAAACATAGCGCGGAGCTGCAAGCTTTCATTCATTGTGTAGCGGCATCTACCAGGTACTGCAGATCCGCTGCTGAGTGCAATGTTTACATCCTGCTGGAAGTAATAACAGCTGACGGGTGGGTGCCTAATATCGAACCCCACCAATCTGATATTTACATCCTATCTTCAAACAAATTTTCTGCAACAAACTTGTGATGTGTGAATGTTCCCTTTAAAAGGGTTCACCGGTCATATGATATTAATTATCTATTTTCAAACTTTTGCAGCAAATTTAGAGAAAGTCACATGGAAATGCAGACTGGAAAACCGGCACCTTATTGTGCTTGTTTTGGGGAAGATTTACTTGTAGATTTGTAATTGCAGATCCTCTAACAAAAATACATTTCAGTTACCTCCTATTTCTCTCCCGTTACACAGTAGCCTGTGCCCCATCGGTCTCTGTCTTGGCTTCCAGTGACCATGTTACCCTGCAGTCAGTATACAGATTGAGCTGCAGGGATTTTCTGATTCTCGTTTGGAACCTGTGATAAGAGTGAATGAGCAGTATATGTTATACATTGCCCTTCACGTTACTGCACAGAGAATTCCAGCTGAGTCTGTAGAACTCTACACTGTAATGCCTTGTTAGTTCCTAATCCGAGATCCGGACTGGATTTACGCAGTATTTCATGCAAAATGTGAATGTAGCCTAAGGATCTGCATATATGGTGGTGCGTTCCATGACCCCCACAATATGATTAGGGAAATCATCCACGTTTGATGATTTTCTGTTGATATGGCTAATAGTGGAATATCTCCTCGGTGAGTTACTAGGGCAGAATGATTGGCAGGATTCTTCAATCCACATGATGACTTTGATGATGAAGAGAGAGTTTTTCTGCAGCAGTATGATAAATAGCGAGATAAATTGTGACCATCACATGACTAAATGACATCACCGCAGGTCCTTTCAGAACACCGCGGGACGCTGAGGACAGAGCACACCACCGGAGAGGAGACTGGGGGCCGCTGGAGATGCAAGTATAATGTTTCTTTTTATTTTTTTACGTTTTTAATTCTTTTTTTTTTTACTAATGGTACCCGGATCTGGAGGAGAGTCTCCTCTTCTCCAGACCCGGGTACCATCCGCTCATTGAATCGCATAACATTTGCATGTGTACATGTGGATGTTATGTGGTTTACTGCAAGTCTATGGTGGCGATTTCGCCGCGATTACGCACAATAAATTGTTGTGCTGCGGATTTTTCCGCAATGATAATCTGCAGCTGAAATTTCCGCAGCATGTGCACAGCACATGTGGATTATCATTGGGAAACATGGCAGACAACTTAACAAGCGTTTTTAATGCGTTTTCGCAGCGGAAATGCATTAAATCCGCATCGTGGGCACACCGCCTAACGCTTGCGCAGTCCTCTGGTGGACTTCGTCCAGTCTTGTTTCTTGCATTGACTTTTAGTCCCATGTGACCTCTGCAGCCTGTGTTTGATAGCAGCGGTCAGGTTGGATGAGATGTCAGAACAAAACTCAGTGCATATGCGATTTCTATAGATCCCAACCACTTTGCTGGAACTGTAAGACGCTGCATTTTTTGCTCGGTAAAAATACACATCAAAAACTCAATGTGATAAGTTAACGTAAGGGCAGATTCACACCAGCATATAATAAATCGTTCAGCATTTCATCCGGGAAAGTGGGAGGATTTTTTTCTAACTTGTCATCCGTGTGCAATTTTTATTTTTTTTTACTCAGCAGCTATTATTCATTTACAAGATGATTTACAGTTTCCTATATTACAGAATCATAATGTATCCCTAAAAATCGGATGCTACACTGTGGCTCTGTACAGTATCTGATTTTTTCACTCACCTATAGATTTGAATGGTGAGTCTCATCCGATTTTCAGAGGAAACCAGTGCATCCTCCGATTTATTTATTTATTTTCTTCACATGCAGATTCAGTGAAAAAAATTCGCTAATCTGTACTGCCCTAAATTACGGTCGTGTGAACAAGTCCCAAACCACAGCAAGGTGAACAAAGCCCCACTTATTGACCAATAGAATCCATCTGTGTTTTTTTTTTTTCAGTTTTCATATCTGTGATCCATTTATATGTGTGTATATATAAAAATAATTAATTTGAAGCCCTCAGAAAATACATCTGTGGTAGGTAAAATATTGAATGACCCTGATCTACAAACAGTCAAATTGCGATGTCACACAGTACACAATATGGCATATAGAAAAGCACAAGAGCTTTTCCTTGTGAGCTAAATCAAAAGAAGTATAATATGCTGGAGGTAGATGTGTGAAGACTTGTAATTCTAAGGGTGTCTGCAGACAAGCGTATGAAAGATCATTCGTTTGATCCAGAAAACTTGGATGATTTTTTTTTTATCTGTGTGTGATTCGTTTTCATACAAATATATTAAAACATGTACATGATCACATACAGTTTCCTAGGTTTATACTATAAATCTATCTGTAAAAAGCGGATGCCACTCTGATGATCCGTGTGAGAAACGATTTTTTTTTTTTTTCCACACCCATAGACTAGAATGGGTGAGTCTCATCCTTGACTTAGATGGAAGAAGTACATGCAACATTGTTTTCTCACAAACAATTTCTCGCGAACACTAAGGCTATGTGCACATGTTCAGGATTTGAAGCAGAAATTTCCTGAGCGTTTTTTGCCTCTCCCTGGCAGAAAAAAGCATGCGTTTTTGACGCGTTTTACATGCTTTTTTTAAGTGTTTTTGTACATCAATGAATGCTTTTTGGAGCTAAATAAAGTTATTTGGTGGGACATTGCTTAAACCCACAATCCGTTCATAGCAGCGCTTTAGACGCATATTTTGCTGCGTCCAAAACGTTGCATTCTATTGAACGCAGGTAAATCTACATGTGTTCACGGAACCATGCATATTTATCACATTCAATACTTTCTAGTGGTCAAATTTCTTTTGCGGAGACTAGCGACTACGCAAGAGAATTTGACATGCTGCCGACCTGAAAGACGCGCTGCATGTCAGTGTCCACGGGAGATCCGCAGCCTCTGATGCACGCATAGTGGACATGGGATTTCTAGAGATCCCATCCACTATATTGTAACATCTGGACGCTGCGGGTTTGACGCTGTATAAACACGCTGCTTCAAACCTGCAGCGGCTCCTGATCGTGGCCACGTACCCAAACTCACCCGTAGCATGTCAATTTCTGTAGCGGACACGCTAGTCTTTGCTGCAGATTTTTACTGATTGAAGTGTCATTATATGTGGTGGATTCACATGTACCAACACCAAAAGTGTGGCATTAGAACACAGCGTTTTGTACGCAACAAAAATGCGCTGCGTCCAAAGCACTGCTTGTTGCTGTTTGTGGGGACATAGAGGCTAATGAAATGGCTGTAGGCTGTTAATTATAGCCAGGGACCATGTTTGCAAATGGCACCTTCCCAGGGTAAGAATAGCAGCTCACAGCTGCCGCATAAATTACATGAATGGGAATGCTAATGAAGATTGGGTGAATGGGATGAAACCTAGTTCTTTTGTTTGGTGATGACAAGGTGTCAATCAGACATTTTCATGACCAAGCATAATTAAAGTAAAGAGTTAAAGGGAATCTGTCAGCCCCCTGGGTGATATCAGACCTCTACTATGGCCATACAGAGTATAGAAAAATAAATCTTATACATACCTGTATGGCCCATAGCAGAGGTCTGATTGCAGAGAAAAGCACTTTAATCAATTCTTTTTTCCACAGGTCGGCTTAGCCTGGAAAAGCCAAGCTTTTTCCACAGGCCCTGTGACGTGCACTCTGCTCCCTGACTTCCGGGCATGCGCAAAGCGCCGCTCACATCCTGGCCCCATCTACCTGTGCTCTTCGCCTCAGGTTTCTATTGCGCAGGCGCCGGAAAGTGACCTCCCCCTGGCGCCTGCGCAATAGAAACCTGCGGCGCAGAGCACAGAGAGACAGGGCCGGGATGAAGCAAAGCTCGCTCCATGTGAGCGCCGCTTTGCGCATGCCTGGAAGTCAGGGCCCTGTGATGTGCAGGGGAGGGGGGGATATGATAATTAAGCAGAGAGGCTGGGATTTAGGGGAATAATAAGCAGATAGGTGGGCCGCGGGGATTGCTTGGCTTCCCCCGGACACCAAGCCTGTGGAAAAAATGATTGATTAAAGTGCTTTTCTCTGCAATCAGACCTTTGCTATGGGCCATACAGATATGTATAGATTTACTTTTCTATACCCTGTATGGCCATAGTAGAGGTCTGATATCGCCCAGGGGTGTGACAGATTCCCTTTAATTAAAGACACACACAGAGCAAACACTTTATTTGGAATGAAGCAGACACATTTTTTAATCATATAAATTAACCAATATACTCAATTCTGCATGCGTAAACGCACAAATAATGGACATGCTGCGGAATTTTCCGCAGCATGGGCATTGCAATTTCGGATTTACATTGGGGACCATGGGAGAAGGCTTGCCAAGCGTTTTTCAAGCGTTTACGCTGCAAAAATTCCACAGCAAAAATGCTTGAAAAATGCATTGTGGGCACGGACCCTTATAATGATTCTATAACATTATATATACTTTGTCCTACCTGCTCGTTCAGTCATAGGGGTCTGATTCTACTATTCAGTCAGGGGTGGGTGCTGCATGCAGTCACTGCTGCCCCCCCCCCTATGTATTTGAATATTGCTCCCGTCAAGCGCTGATATTATTGTGGCGCATGCGCACTTGTATATGTCCGGCCGCTGGTCCCCGTGCGTGCGCACTGAGGCTGTTTGGTTACCAGCTTGACTGTGCACGCACGGGGAGCCACAGGTCATAGCGCGTGCACAGTCCTGTAAAGAAATACAAAGAATAAGAGCTACAACAGACCACATACCACAAAGTATGTACAGTACCTAGTCACAGATCTACATAAGCGTACACAAATAAACGCAGAATTACCAAAGCCAATTGCGATAAAGGAAGAATATGGTAGTATAGAGGTAAACAAAAATGGAAAAAATAGCCAGGGGTCACTGAGCTCACATACCGACACAAATATGTGTATGGCAAGGTGGGAAAAAGGGGGAGAAAGGAGAGGATCTAGCATGTCCCTATGGAAGCTAGACTCAACTAGCCCTACCTACCGCGGAGGTTGGCACCCTAAGGGAAACGAGAATGGCGCCCCCACTCGTCGACGGCTGACCCTCTCTAGGATAACCCTGATTGGCCCTCACTATAAAAAAGAGTTGAAGGATAGTTGTTCATTCAGACCTGAGGGTTGTGTTGTCCTGAGCCAGAAAATCCACTTGCATTCTTTTTGTAGGATTTTCTGGTCCCAATTACCACCTCTGACTGAGGGTGCAATCCTGTCAATTCCCATAAACTGAATGAAGTTAAACATCACCCCCATGATTGACATTAATGTGATTCGATATCGGGATGTCACGTTTGTTTACAATATCACGGACATGTTCTCTTATCCTTCTTCTAAATTCCCATCTAGTCTTGTCCACATATTCCATTCCACAAGGGCATGTAGCTTTATAAATCACTCCTGTTGTGCGACAGTTAATAAAATGACGTATAACATACTCTTTCCCAGTCACATGCCCTACAAAGGATCTGCCCTTTATGACGGATTTACATGCACAGCAATTGCCACAACTGTAGCAACCCTTTGTTTGGTTACCCAACCATGATGGATCTGATGTCTCTTTGAAAAAACTATAAACCAACCTATCCTTGAGCGATCTGCCTTTACGATAGGTAATCTGAGGAAAGGGACCTACCGCTTCTTTGATGTCTGCATCCATAAGTAAGATCGGCCAGTGGCGTTTCAAAATCTCTGACTCCCTTGGCCCCACTGGAGAAGGTAGTAATGAACCTTGAGATCCCCTCCTTTTCTTTCATAACCTTTGGGGTCAGCAAAGTCTTTCGATCTCTAGATAGTCATTATAGGCCTCAGCAAGTATGTATTCAGGATAGCCTCTCTCAACAAAACGTCCACGTAAGTCATGGGCCTGTTTCTTAAAAGTACCGATATCAGAGCAATTCCTGTGTATCCTTAAATATTGTCCTTTCGGAATTCCTCTCTTAAGAGGGCCAGGATGACTACTCTCCCATCTCAAGAGAGAGTTTGTAGCCATTGGTTTCCTATAGTTACTAGTGCTCAATTCACCAGTTTTATTTCTCTGAACACAGACATCAAGAAACGGTAGTTTGTTATAATTACATTCATGTGTGAATCTTAGACCAATGTTGTTCACATTAAGTTGTGTAACGAAATCACCAAACGAAGATTCCGATCCCCTCCAGATAACAAAAATGTCGTCAATGTAGCGTAGCCAAACAATGACGTTGTCACTCAGAGGGATGGCTGGTTCACAAAAGACCATAGTTTCCTCCCACCAGCCCAGGAAAAGGTTAGCATACGAGGGGGCACAAGGGCTTCCCATCGTGGTACCCCTAAGCTGGTGGAAGTACTTCCTGTCAAAAAGAAAAAAATTGTTTTTGAGACAAAATTCCAGAGCACGCAAGACAAAGGTATTGTGTCTATGAAACTGACAACCTCTAGTGCTCAAATAGTGGTCAACTGCTTGTAATCCCAATGCATGAGGAATGGAGGTATAAAGTGCTTCCACATCAATGCTGCACAACAACATATCAGGTTCCAAACAAATACCATCTAATTTACTCAAAAGGTCCGTTGTGCCACAGACATACTAGCTCAGTGACCCCACAAATGGCTTAAGTATACAATCAAGGTAAACACCCAATTTTTGTGTTAGACTGTCGGTCCCTGCCACTATAGGTCTACCCTTTAAGGGATTACACCCTTTATGAATTTTGGGTAAACAATAAAAAGTGGCCATGATCGGAACTTGTGGATAGAGAAATTCTCTTTCTTTACTATCCAGGACCCCAGCAGCAACCCCTTCATCAACAAGAAGCTTCAGCTCCCTTAAAAGACCGTTGGTGGGATTAGTGGTTACAACCTAGTAACTAGTGTGGTCATACAATAATTTCAAACATAGGTCCTTATAGTCACAAGTATTCTTGTGGAATGGAATATGTGGGCAAGACTAGATGGGAATTTAGAAGAAGGATAAGAGAACATGTCCGTGATATTGTAAACAAACGTGACACCCCGATATCGAATCACATTAATGTCAATCATGGGGGTGATGTTTAACTTCATTCAGTTTATGGGAATTGACAGGATTGCACCCTCAGTCAGAGGTGGTAATTGGGACCAGAAAATCCTACAAAAAGAATGCAAGTGGATTTTCTGGCTCAGGACAACACAACCCTCAGGTCTGAATGAACAACTATCCTTCAACTCTTTTTTTTTTTATAGTGAGAGGGCCAATCAGGGTTATCCTAGAGAGGGGCGCCATTCTCGTTTCCCTTAGGGTGCAAACCTCCGCGGTAGGTAGGGCTAGTTGAGTCTAGCTACCATAGGGACATGCTAGATCCTCTCCTTTCTCCCCCTTTTTCCCACTTTGCCATACACATGTTTGTGTCGGTATGTGAGCTCAGTGACCCCTGGCTATTTTTTCCATTTTTGTTTACCTCTATACTACCATATTCTTCCTTTATCGCAAATGGCTTTGGTAATTCTGCGTTTATTTGTGTACGCTTATGTAGATCTGTGACTAGGTACTGTACATACTTTGTGGTATGTGGTCTGTTGTGGCTCTTATTATTTATATTTGGGCTTATTTGATCACATTTTGACAATTTCATATTGCCTATAATTTAGCATCTGGCACTAGATCATTGTGAGCATGTTTGTTAGATACACGCCCTCTATTAGCATATTGTATCTAGGAAGCGATTTTGAGATCGCTACTGCGCATTCGTGTCTCTAGTGTGTTCCATATGCGTTCCATAGACCGGAAGTTGTCATTTTTTTATCGTCCTGTATGGTCTGCGCACAGGATATGACGTCATACCCGGAAGTAAACGCTGTTTTCAGCATGCAGCACATGTATAAGAGGCACTGCAGCAATGGGTACTACTAACCAGCCACTAAAGCATATCAAACGAATGGGGGCATGATTATAGGCACTTTACTCCCCTGATGATCAAAGGGAAACGCGTTGGGAGCCTGCCTGCGTTGAGACTGCATACCCATCATTAATGGAGGATCAGATAAGTTGAAAAATTTCCTCTATGATTATATAATGTTTAATGCCACAAAATAGTTTATTCAGTTGTGGATATAATGAATACATTCTTGTTGTTGTTGTTCTATATGGTTGGCTGAGTTGCTTTATAGACTTACTAGCATATACCTTTCCCATACGCTGTGTATTGTATTCACATCAATACCTTATCTTATTTGGCTGAATTATGGATGGGAAATAGCTAGAGAGGACACGGTTGTTTGGTGAACTTTACCTGTGAGATTATCTTTGTTAATTTCTCAGGTAAATGATGAATACTATTTCCTCAAAGGTCTTGTGTGACCTATTTCTTATATAGGAACACCATCAGGATAAGGATAAGTTTCCTATTGTGTCTTAATGTTTTTGTACTTTGGTACTTCTTGTACTTATGCATGCACTTTGCACCTTTTTTTGAACCTTTTTTAAAATACTGAATAAAGGTTGTTTTACCCTCTTGCTATTTATTATTGTAACTAACTGGGTACCACTTATTGCTATTTTTGACATTCTCCAGACTGCTTAGAATTGGAAGCCGCTTGCTGGTTTTATATACACAGTTAAGAAAAAAATAAACCACTCCAGCGGCAAAGATAACCGAAAGACACTAAATGAGACACTTCAAGAAAAATCACTGCTGGCGTATTCCTGAACTGTCTTCTGTTTATAAACTCGGTGGGTACGCCAGTGTCTAAAAGACCGTGCGCACATACTGTTTTGGGTACAGTAGAAGTGTACTTTGGATTTATTCTTCAATGTACAACTCCACCATAGGCATAAGACGTATGCCACTGTATAGACATGCTGACCCTGATTCATCAAGACTGGCATTTTGGACACTAATCTTGAAGAATCCGCTGTAGCAAGATAAGGGAAATTAATAAAGAGTCGTGCAGCTCTTATTGAGTTTGAATCTTTTAGCTGCCATGTGCGAGACACTCTTTTCTGGGGTAAAAAAAAGTCACAAATTATAGCGGATGCCATATGTACATCATAATTTACTATTTTTTGAACTTTGATTTGCAAATCTACACCAGTTTATGGCTGAGCGGATCTGATTTTTGACACACACATAGCAAGCAGTGCACTAGATTGATTAAAAGGGATGCAAGCCGTAAAAAAGGACAGCTCCCAGATGACATACGGGTGGCATCTGAGCGATCTGTTTTTTTCATTGAATCCATTCACTTCAATGAGTGACTGACTAAGATCGGCAGATCAGATTAAAAATGGACGTCTCCGTTTGTTTTGTTTTTCTTCGGGACAATGCCTGTATGACTATAATGACTATGTATTCTATCTGTGAAAAATAGCACTCGTACTTGGAACACTGACATCTGAATGAGGGTTCAATCCATTACTGAAAAAAAACGGGCAACCTCTTCATAAAGAAACAGCTGATGGCTGTGGTTCTGGCTGATGAAACCCCTGCAAACAGCGTTATCCCCAGGAAGTGATCTACAGCCACACACAATACAAGGTCTTTGCCGTGGCAAAGAGAGGGCAATCCTGAGCCGGGAGTCTCCTAAATGTGTCCTAATAACAAATATAGGAAAGGTTTATCCGGTTAAGACAGTGCTATCAAAGTCTGTGTAAGTTGATTTTCCTTTAATATACGGTATATCTCTTCAGCTTAAATGTAATAATTTCCTTTACACTGCAGCCCTAGCTCATGAAGGGGTTAAAGGTACAAGTCACATGATCCGATTGTTCCCTGCCTGCCATGCTCACAGCTGATCCAGAGGAATTTGCCCAGTTGCATATCTCCCTCTATTTGGATGAAGCAAATTCCTCTTATCCCTCCCTTAAAGTGTAGCTGTACTTCATAAATAGAAAAAAAAACTTTTCACATGTCAGAGACATATCAGAAATATTAATCGGTGGGCATCCAGGTGCTGAGACCCTCTCCAGTCAATAAAACAAGAGAGCAAAAGCTATCAGAGAAGCGCTGCTTGCTTCTTATACTGAAAACAGACTTCATGGATTTATCATTGATCGTTTCTTCTATCTCAGAGCAGCACTAGCGAAGTGTTTCTGTACCTTTGTTTTAGTGAATGGCGGAGGTCTCGGCACCTGGACCCCCACTGATCAAAACTGTTGACATGTGTTTATAACATGGCAATAGTTTTTTTTTTAAAGTGCAGTTATACTTTAAAGACTGCCTCTATTTAACAATTTATTGCCCTGGTTTTGTGGGCATCATGGAAATAAACCAAAACCTTAAAGCCCCCTATATACAAGATAACAATCGAATGATGAAAGGTCGTTTATGTGAAAACTGTTTGCACGACACAAGTCAGAGTACATTGTACAAATATCTTCCAGATGAACCCATACATTTACGGTGCATAGCGAACAAAAACGTTCGATAATCGATATGATGGGTTAAGGGAATTGAATAGATCAGCACATATACATCATGTCATGGACAATAGTTGTACAAAAAACATCTATATCCCGATCCATCTTTTGGATGACTACAAATGTTTGTCGTCCAAAAGTCGATTGCTCTCAATCTAAAGAACCGAATGCTGATGATCAATTTTGTCAAAATCTTCCATTTGGTAAAATTTTGATTTAATGTGTAAGGGGCCTTTAGGCCAGTGAAGGCAAGTGCTCTGTAGAAGCTTGGTATTGCCAACAAGTCTTGGTAAAACCGCAGTTTTGTGACTTGTGAAGATTTAAGTCTCGATTCCTCATTTGCATTTTTTTAAAGTCACTTTCCTTTTTTGTCATGTATTAGTTGCAGTTTTGGTGCCAAATTCATGAAAATGGCGCACGCGATTCATGAATTTGGCCCAAAGTCAAAAATGGGCTTTCTCTCTGTTGTGAACTGTTTTTGCGCCTGTTGACCCCAAATGTCTTGATTTGGTGCCAGAAATTACGCCTATATTTTGGCATGTTCAAAAATTCACTACTAGGGTGAACTGGACTGAAATTGCTCCAAATTTTGCAACTTTTTAAAAAGTAGAAATTAAATTATCTGGTGAAAACATCTGCAATTGCAAACACCACCCACAAAGCAGAAAAAAGAAAAACTAATAGGCGAACACATATAAACTGGACTTCAAAAAAGGCGCAAATAGAATATGAATTGGGTGCAAACAAAAAAGTCACAAAACTAAACAGGAACAAGGGCAGTGATGAACTGGGGCCATAACCCCATGTAACAGTCTGTATTCTGAAAGCCATGGCAAACCGCCAGGATATGTAATAATTTTCTGATCGGTGGAGATCTGACCTCTCCCTATCCTGATTATAAAGGGTCTTCACTTGAAAGGGAAAATCGGACCCTTGTGGGCTAGAAAGTGATTAGTGAGAATTTATATCCTAGAGATGCTACAGTTTTCTTTGATTGGAAACCCCGTAAATAGTAAAATAATTACAGCAAATAACTTGTAACATAAATATTTTAATGCATGAATGTACTTTGCGTGAGATACCAGTTACACAATGGTAGTAAAAGTTTGCAGGATGTTTTAATGAAATAATCTGTAGTGCATTTTCACCATTGTGTTTAATCCGTTCTATTTGGCGAATGTCTCACTTGCGTCAGCATTCCCATGTGCTTTTGGCCTTATTTTTTGGCTTTGCAGTTGTTTATATGTTCACTGCAGTTTACAGAATACAATACGGGGTCCGGGTATTGGTACATTCAGCGCAGGTGTGTAATACCTGGTAACAGTATCTACGTGGTGTCATCAGACTCCAGTATTGTCTGAGCGTACCTTCATGAATGTAATGGCATGTTTGGATGATTTTTTAAGAGCTTTACTTTGCAAGGTGTCAAGGTGCTTGAATTTCAAACTAGTTGGGCTGGGGTAAGACGAGCTTCCGAAAAACTCGGGTGATTGTTTACCGTATTGGCATCCGCATTTATTCATCAGCAGTATAACATACACCAGGGTTATTAATGGCAATGTAGCTATAAAAATTGGATGTAATCCAGATGTTCCGTGTGTGATATTTGATTTTCTTTTTTTGCGCACCTGTAGTTTTGGTTGGGCGATTGTTATCCGTTATCTGAAAGAGAATAGTGCGTGCTGTCTTCTGATCAGCCCTATGATTTACATTTGTCAGTGGACCTCACATTCAGACGTCAGGTTCGGCTAAGGAGACCCGCGGCCGGTCCATACACGGACATCTGAATGACTCTTTAAATCAAAATCTCAAAACTGTAAATGTGGGGAATCAAGTTTTTTTTTTTTCTTCCCTTCTGGAAATCTCATTGAGGATGTTAGCATGAAAAGGCTGATTACAGAGAACAATAGACTGTATGGTGCTGCACAGTCGTTGTAGATAAGTCCCCCATTCATTTTTTGATCCATTTAAATTTCACGTGAAACATATTACAGGCTTTATTCTCCTTCTAGCAGATACATGATTTGTATACGCCCTTTTTTTGAGGTTCAGTCACAGGACCCCGTGCAAGATTACCACGGTTTTTATGCAATTTCTATAACTGAAACATGTTAAAATCTTGTAAGAACCTCATAGCCTTATGCATCTAAGCAGGTAGCAGACTACCATCATGTGTGAATGCATCCTTTGTGCAGTCTACAGACTGGGAATATTGTGATGACCTCTTTTGACTGCTGATTGACCAGGAGGGATTGATTGCTTTAAATGGAAGCAGTTATGCCCTCTAGGCTATCTTCACATGTTGCGTTTTTGCTGCATTTTTTAAGCAAATTAAAAGCTGCATTTTATCGCACCAGCAAAAGCTATGAGATTTCAGGAATCTCATGCACAAATAGTTTTTTTTTTTTTTTTCTTGGCTGAATTTGAAAACTGCTTCATGTCAGTTCTTTCAGCGTTTTTTTCACCCATAGAAAGCAATGAGTAAGTGCAAAAATGTAGGTATCAGGTTTTGCTGCGTTGTTTAGTGAAAAAATGCATGTACAACAGTATGTGAAACCCATTTATTTTTGTGATCTATGTATATATATATTTTTTTTTTTTCCAAAGTTTAAACCATAATGCCTAGATGTCACCCACCTGAGAATGGGAGTTTAGGATTAGTAGAGTTTAATTTAAATTTGTGATGTGTCCAAGTAAACATTGGCTGACCAAGGTGTGAAATTGAACAATACTTGATCAATTCAAGGGCTGACCAAAGTGTGAAAGTGAATTTTGTCCTACAAACTCAATTCTCTGCCAATCTTACGTAAACTATTCCCAACCCATTAATCTCCCTGCGCTGTTACATTTGTAATTGTGTATTTTTTCATTAACTCATGAAGTTTTTTGTTCAGTATAGGCACTATTTTTTCAGACATAGAAATCTTTTTCCACTAAATAATTTGATCAAATAGCCTTTTTTCCAAAAATGGTTTTATGGTTTCACACGTGTCTTGCATTGGTGACCTGTGTTCATGCTTCTGTGATGAAAGCAAAGCTGAAATTTGGGATCCTGAAAAGCACAGCAAAACCTGCTTTTTGTAAGCCGCTTCTTTACTGCTAAGAGAGCAGGCTTGGCCTGCAGAAAAAAAGCCACAAAAACGCAATGTGTGAACATAGCGTATATAATGACCGCAGTGTGAGCTTATCCTTACTCATTCCCTGATGACCAGGTCTCTTCATTGATCAGGTGTAATGACCTCGTCATCAGTGTTACACATAAGTCTGTATTAAGCCACATTCAGTATTTGGTCAGTATTTTCCATCAGTATTTGTAAGCCACAACCAGGAGTGGGTGATAAATACAGAAGTGGTGACGTGTTTCTATTATACTTTTCCTCTGATTGTTCCACTCCTGATTTTGGCTTACAAATACTGATATAAAATACTGACGGTGAGAATAAGCCCTCAGGCTAGTGCTATGATGGCAATACCCGGCCTGACAGCTGGGTCTCCTATTTGTCTGAGGCAGCTAGCTCCGGTCTGAAGACCCGGCGGCCTGCCCAGGTATTCTGATCTGTGCATGGACCATGTTTCGCAGACCAGCCTTACATGTATGTACACAGACTTAATTTGTTGTGAACTGTTCTCTACCTGAAGCATGTAAATTGATGTAGTATATAGGGCTTGTTCACATGCTATGTTTTTGCCATGCTTTTCTTACCATGGAAAAAAAATGCAGAGTTTAACAGCACCAGCAAAGGGAATGCGGTTTCTTAATTCTCATGCATACGTTGATTATTTTTTTTCTCCGTAGATTTGAACCTTCAAAACATCTTTTTTATCTAATCGACAGCACGTCAGTTTTTTTCAGCGTTTTTGCAGCATTTTTACCCTTTTAAATAAATGTAAGAAATTGCAGCAAAATCTCACGTTTTTCCAGCCAACACTCTGGGTTTTGCTGCAGAAAAATGTACTCCAAATACTCAACGTGTGCACATGGCCATAGGAAGGTTTCCATTGTGAATGGGTTTGCAGTGATCATAAACTGCTGCTTTAGTTAGTTTTCTTGTTATTAATACATGGTGTTTTTTCCTAGGTGGCACAGCGGCACAGTTCTTCTACCCTTCACAACATGATGACAGCTGGTGTTCCTGATATCGCTGCCAACATCCTCATCACTGGAGAATGGATGTAAGACTACCTGGTGCTAATGAAGGCACTCTGGAGTATACGAACTAAAGTGTCTGCGCTGCCTTCCCTTCATATATCATCCCACAAGTCCTTTTTTTTGGGCCACCAGTTTTGTTTGTGCCACCAGGAAGTTTGGCCTTAATAAGCAGGTCCAAGTCCTGCTAAGCTGGTTTTGTGCTGGTTTGATCTGCAGAGAACTCGTCTCTGTGCTTTCTTTTTTTCTGTTTGTTTGGTGGGAGTACGTCGCCGGTGACGGTAATGTAAGCTACTGAGGATGAAACACTAGACAATGTTGATGGACCGGTTCTGAAATATACTTGTGAAATTGTGAAGTGGAGGTCACGGGATGGCATCTAAGGAGAGACTCTGCGAGCTGTGGATGCTGTATTGCAGCAAGGTAAGCCTCTCCTTCCCCACTGTATAATTTGTTGTGCTTCATTATAGACTTAAGGAGTCTCCATAAATAGAGATTTTGGTGATTGTCAGCTGAAGCTCTGGTTAAAGCACCTATTTAATGATACAAAAAATAATTTATCTTAAGAAAGGACTGATTAGTAAATAGATCACTTACATGTTTATTGCAGAATCTGGATATTGGAAATTACAGCACTCCGTACTTAGATCTCATAGATGATTTGATTTTGGTCTTGAAATGCTGACTTTGGACCATGGCTATAGACAGGGCACATCCATTCAGTTTATACTTCTTTGGCCAGGTTCACACTTGCATATTCCACAGCTCTTCTGTGGATCTCAGTGCCCGGTCCGGCATCGGGTCTCCCTACTCAACCTTATAGCCTCACATATGTCTATGAAGCTGTAAGCTTAGGTAGGGAGGCCAGTGGTCAGTCCAGGATTGCAATCCGTATACAGACCGTGAAATACGCCAGTGTGAACTCGACATTACTGTAAACTATGTGTGTCAAAACTCCGGCCCGTGGTCCAAACCTGGCCCGCAGGGTGGTTATATTTGGCCCGCGACACCAGAACCGCCATCCATATGTGAGGCCCATTATTCTGTATGGAGGACTGTGTGGGGCCCATTATTCTGTGTGGAGGAGGACTGTGGGGGGCCCATTATTCTGTGTGGAGGACGACTGTGTGGAGGACGACTGTATGGGGGGGGGGCATTATTCTGTGTGGAGGACGACTATATGGGGGGGGCATTATTCTGTGTGGAGGACGACTGTATGGGGGGGGCATTATTCTGTGTGGAGGACTACTGTATGGGGGGGCCCATTATTCTGTGTGGAGGAGGACTGTGTGGGGGGCATTATTCTATGTGGAGGACTACTGTATGGGGGGGGCCCATTATTCTGTGTGGAGGAGGACTGTGTGGGGCCCATTATTCTGTGTGGAGGAGGACTGTGTGCGGTCCATTATTCTGTGTGGAGGAGGACTGTGTGGGGTCCATTATTCTGTGTGGAGGAGGACTGTGTGGGGTCCATTATTCTGTGTGGAGGAGGACTGTGTGGGGTCCATTATTCTGTGTGGAGGAGGACTGTGTGCGGTCCATTATTCTGTGTGGAGGAGGACTGTGTGGGGTCCATTATTCTGTGTGGAGGAGGACTGTGTGGGGTCCATTATTCTGTGTGGAGGAGGACTGTGTGGGGTCCATTATTCTGTGTGGAGGAGGACTGTGTGGGGTCCATTATTCTGTGTGGAGGAGGACTGTGTGGGGTCCATTATTCTGTGTGGAGGAGGACTGTGTGGGGTCCATTATTCTGTGTGGAGGAGGACTGTGTGGGGTCCATTATTCTGTGTGGAGGAGGACTGTGTGGGGTCCATTATTCTGTGTGGAGGAGGACTGTAGGGGGGGGGCATTATTCTGTGTGGAGGAGGACTGTAGGGGGGGGGCATTATTCTGTGTGGAGGAGGACTGTGTGGGGTCCATTATTCTGTGTGGAGGAGGACTGTGTGGGGTCCATTATTCTGTGTGGAGGAGGACTGTGTGGGGTCCATTATTCTGTGTGGAGGAGGACTGTGTGGGGTCCATTATTCTGTGTGGAGGAGGACTGTAGGGGGGGGGCATTATTCTGTGTGGAGGACGACTGTGTGGGGCCCATTATTCTGTGTGGAGGAGGACTGTGTGGGGCCCATTATTCTGTGTGGAGGAGGACGACTGTGTGGGGCCCATTATTCTGTGTGGAGGAGGACTGTGTGGGGCCCATTATTCTGTGTGGAGGAGGACTGTGTGGGGTCCATTATTCTGTGTGGAGGAGGACTGTGTGGGGTCCATTATTCTGTGTGGAGGAGGACTGTGTGGGGTCCATTATTCTGTGTGGAGGAGGACTGTGTGGGGTCCATTATTCTGTGTGGAGGAGGACTGTGTGGGGTCCATTATTCTGTGTGGAGGAGGACTGTGTGGGGTCCATTATTCTGTGTGGAGGAGGACTGTGTGGGGTCCATTATTCTGTGTGGAGGAGGACTGTGTGGGGTCCATTATTCTGTGTGGAGGAGGACTGTATGGGGGGGGTCCATTATTCTGTGTGGAGGACGACTGTATGGGGGGGGGGGGCATTATTCTGTGTGGAGGACGACTGTATGGGGGGGGGCATTATTCTGTGTGGAGGACTACTGTATGGGGGGGGGGCATTATTCTGTGTGGAGGACTACTGTATGGGGGGGGGGCATTATTCTGTATACTAGTTGGGCCGCAACTTTGTCAAAGTTTTTCATTTTGGCCCTGTGTTTTTTTTAAGTTTGACATCCCTGCTCTAAGCTATGATGAAATGGGGGTGACACGTTGTATATGTATAAGCTTCGGCACCCCACCCTTGATACATTGGGGCGGATTTATCTGCTCTCTAGTTCATAGACATTGCAAACTTAGACTAGACAATCCTAAAATGCGCCAGTGCTTCAAACTGTTTGATAAATCTGCTGCATCTGGTGAATCTGCACATGTTAAGTATTTGGTGCAGAAATCTCCACACCATTTCTGCATCTCTTGGGAAAAAAATGCTGCACAAAATAAATAAGCGCACTTTTGATTCATTTTTTACATGTGCTTTTAGTGCAGCTTTTTCTCCTAATTAGTATGGCTGAAATCTGCAGCAAATAAGCTGAAAGAGTTGACATGCTGCAGATATAAATCTGCAAGTCACAAATAAGCAGCGTGTGCATGAGACTTCAGGATCCTCATTCGCTTTGCTGGAATTAGGAAACCCTTCAAGTTTTGTGACAAATCTGTGCTGAAAAAAACATGACAATTACGCGGCAAATCTGGAACGTGTGCACAGGCCGTTAGATTGCCTGTGTAGTCTAAGTTCACACCACCGGTTAGTTGGATTACTTGGTGTCAGAAATTTGTGCCAAATTTTTTGTGCATGGTGTTGTTAGGCCTTGCACCTTTCTGATGAGCCATGCCAGTTTTCAGCAAAGCCACGCCTTCTTGTCAGACAAGGAACAGAAAGTATCTAAAACACATAATAAATATGGTGCAAGTCATGAAAGACAGTTTATTAGCTCAAATCGCACCAGAATTCCGGCACACTTAGCATATTAATCTCCCCCATTGTCTAGAGGACCCCTTTAACATGCCTGATATATTCCTAAATGCTTAGTACATTGCTGAATGTGACAGTTTGACACCACTGGATAAGCTGATCACTTGTGAGAGCAGACAGCTACCAGCTATGAGTGGAGTCATTTCAGCAAAGCCAATGCTAATAATCCACCTCCAGAAACATGGTGCACCTCAGGGAATATCAGCGTCTCCTGGCAAAAGTGAGCGATAGCGAGAGGTGTCAGTCATCTGGTTGCTTAGGCAACTATACACTGCTGAGGACTCCTTGTAAAGCAGAAACAGTAAGTATTCACGTAACTGATGTTTCAGGAGGACTGGCAGCGGAATGTCTGTTAGCCCCCTGCTCCCGCTGCTCTCGCTCCCCCGCTGCTCGTGCTCCCCGCTGCTCCCCTTTTATAGTCATCAGCTGGGAAAGTCTATATTTAATAAAGACAGAGAATGAGTGATCAGTCCGGGAGGAGAAAGAAGCCGATTTCTCTGGCAGATTCTGTATATTACAAAGTTTCTTCTCCTCACTTGTGCTATTTGAATATTCTTTTTTTTTTTTTTAAATCAACCTTTACTCTGAAAGGAAAAAATTCTACATGCAACGTGTCCAGGTGAGAGAAAAAGGATGATGTGAGCGCTGAATTATGAGAGCTAGATAATTGCAATAGTCCTAAACTCCAAAAATCAGTCTGTCCCTTAAAGGTTTAGAAGTTGAAAACTTGTTGCTAAATCAGCGGTACAGACCCCACTGTGCGATGCCCAAACACACTGTGTGGCTCCTGATATGCAGACAAACAAGGCTGTAGTCGGGGATGAAATGTTTCATCGTTCCTCAGCAAACTGTAAGCGTCCTGAATACACTGCATGTACTGTTTGTATGTGAACTTTAGGTCTGCATAGCTGGCATTGTTTATTTGGGCCCTGGCAGTTGTACAACACCAGTTTCTCCACAAAATATCCATCCGTTTTATAGGATAATCCATGTCTCCATTATATTGTCAGTGCCTCTGTAGCGTGGTAGGTGATCACTGAGAGGTTTTGGGGCAGACTTATCCCTGTGGTCACATTGGCACAGGTCCTGCTGATGAATCTGGTGCACACTAAGACGTGGGTACACTGCAGATTTGATGCACCATTATAATCTGTCCCATAATATTTTTGCGATAAAGCTATAAGTATCCCAAGATGGAATACAGTCACCATATTTACCGAAGATCGCCTCAGTTCATTTCAATTAAAAAATAATTGCAGCAAAGTATCTGGCATCGCAGTCTGTAATAAATGGGGATTTGTTTAGTTCACAGTCATAATATCCAGACTGCAGTGAAAACGCCGCCCAAGATTTTAAGCCAGTTTACACATCCATGTTATGTCCGCACCCCTGTGCCATTACCTTGCTACACTGCAAGCCTGTGTTCTGTGAGCCCGCAGTGTGAGCAGATCTGTGTCAGGCAGGACTGTGGTGACCATACAGGTCACTGGTCAGGTTTAGTCACTACTGAGCCTTTGATTCCACATAAAGATTTGAAAGGGAATCTGTCATTTTAATTTTTCCCTGTAAAAGCAGTTGCCACTACATTTTCCAGCCATTTAATACATTTCTAACAAGCCCACTATATCCCCCAGGCTGCGCTGTATACCTTAAAAAAGCTTTGAGGGTGCCCAGTGCTCAGCCCGCGGCGGAGCAGCGCCCAGTGCTCAGCCCGCGGCGGGGCCGCGGAGCAACGCCCAGTTCACGTTACTATGCACAATTGGACAGCTTCAAAGGTGGTGTTTATGGCACTGCCTGAGGGATATAGTGGGCTTGTTAAAAATGTATCAAAAGGGTAGGAAAACGCCGAAGCATGAATCTTTATTGAAGACTGAGCTGCGACCCCAACTTTTCTCTTCATAAAGGGACTACACTGCTGTGCTCAATCTGAAACAGAATTGCAGCCAGCGACGGTATATATGCAGCAGATTTTTTTTTTTCCTCCAGACTTCCTGTGCAAAAATCCGCTTGTATTCCAGTGGTATCTGTGTGGATAAGCGATCATGAAATCCTTCACATGATGCAGAGTTGATCTGCAGTGTAAAGTGACCACAGCTGCAGACTTACAAAGGAGAGAGGACTGCGGTGGATCCCGGGCGCTGCCGCTGACAAAGGTTAATCCAGCCTGTAGGTATAAAAACCTTCCAATTTATTGCAACGCCTTTCAGAGTAGAACCTACTCCTCCCTCAGGCACCTAGGTCCTAAGCCAAAATGTATTACAGTGAATTGTAAATTTTGTGTACTTAACGTCTGGATTAACCTTTGTCAGTGGCTGCGACTGGGATCCACCGCACTCCTCTCTCCTTTACTTATGTCCTCTCTCCATTTGGTATGAAGACAGCGGCCACAGCCACAGTGACGATTGGATTATACATAACTCTTTACGTAGTTGTGCCGCACACAACCTGTTCCGGTGAGTGAGCAGCCCTCTGACTCGCCCTCACCTGTTGCCCACAGTGGTACACAGGGAGCTCCTCTTGTTTTTCTCTCTGCAGCCGCAGACTTGCCACCCACTGTCTGCTGTATCTGCTCTAATGCTGATGGTGAAATGTGTGGCGGATCTGCAGCTTTCATGCAGCAAGGTGCACAGCAGATATGACCTAAAAAGCCTGCAGCATTTAGATAGGTTTCCACAAATATCTTCCAGCATGCTTTGCTGGCTCAGTCTGTTTTCTTCAATGATTCACATCCTGGGAAAGTTTATATAGGCACTGCCTGGTAATGTGACATATGGTAAATCACTACCACACTTGTAATATGAGCGCAGCTGTTAGGTACATGGTAACCAACTTGTTGACTGTTTCCAATAACAACTAGAATAGATGTGAATCGGGTTCAGAGCTATAGGATGTATGAAGCTTTCAGTTCTAGTTATTTCACATGAGGTTTAACCTGTACATGTATAAACTGCACAAAAATGCAAAGCGTCAGCATCGCCTACAACTTGTTACTAAGAACCAATGCAAAATAACTAATACAGTGTAAAGGCAAAATTGGGTTCTGTCCACCAGTTTTTTGTTTTTTTTCCCATTCTGTGTTTTGGTGAGTTTTTTTCGATCAGTATTTGATTACCCAGACCAAGAGAAGAACAGAAATTGAAAAAAAGCAATAATGATAGATTTGCTTGTCTTCTAGTTTTTGGCCCACTGTTGGTTTTAGCTTACAAATACTTACTTTAAAAAAATTGGTCATAAGAGATCCATCATAGCTATGCCACCAATGTAACCAACCTTCCATGTATTTGTGTGTACACACAACCCCAGGTAGCACTGTAAGGGCATCTGTTAGGTACCATGCTAAATCACCTGATTCTCCTAAAGAAACAATCACATGTCCGTTACATAAATAATACAATTCAATAGTGAAATTTAGCCCTGTCAATCTATTACTTCCCCCTTCCCCATTTGTTCTGGACAAAGAGTTCCCAGTTTCTTAAAGGTATTCTGTAGGAATAGAAAAATAATTATAATCAAAGAAAATGTCATTACCGGTATTTAGAAATGTATTTATAATTAGCTAATCACAAAGATTTTTTAGGGAGGTAATTGCTATAGATTTCAAGTATTGACAGTCTTTTTACACTGAAAAATCTTAGAATGTTAATAGGACTGGTGACTGTGAGCATGTGCAGTAGAAGGCTGCTCTCCCCTCCCTTAATGTGTAAGAAGATGTGCTCAGAGGGGACATTATGATCTAATACAGGAGATACCAGGAGTGCTGAAGTAAGAAGAGGCTGCTCACACCGCTGTCCACCCTGTCTGATCTAATGCTAGAGATACTGGGGATGCTAAGGTAAGAAGAGGCTGCTCACACTGCTGTCCACCTTGCCTTTCTGAGCTAATACTGGAGACACCATGAGTGCTGAGGTAAGAAGAGGCTGCTCACACTACTCTCCACCCTGTCTGTCTGATCTAACACTAGAGATACCAGGAGTCAGAGCTGTGGAGTCTGTCCACTTTGGTGGAGTTGGTATAAAATGGACCAATTCCTAAAATATATAATTAATTGGGTACAGTATTACAATGCAGGATGTGCTTTAAATGTTTTCATAAGAATTTGGGAAAGTTATGAAATGTCCTATAAATGTCTGTTCTGTTCCTGATCTAAGGATCTTGGCTTTTAGTTGAGATGAATCTGTGCTGCACTTTATGTACATGCTCAGTAGTGAGGCCATGCTGTGGAGTCAGGAGTCGGGGTAATTTCGGAGTCAGTGGTTTAGCTTACTGACTCCATAGCCCTGCCAGGAGTGCAGAGGTAAGAAGAGACTGCTCACACTGCTGTCCACCCTGTCTGTCTGATCTAATACTAGAGATGCCAGGAGTGCAGAGGTAAGAAGAGACTGCTCACACTGCTGTCCACCCTGTCTGTCTGATCTAATACTAGAGATGCCAGGAGTGCAGAGGTAAGAAGAAGACTGCTCACACTGCTGTCCACCCTGTCTGTCTGATCTAATACTAGAGATGCCAGGAGTGCAGAGGTAAGAAGAGACTGCTCACACTGCTGTCCACCCTGTCTGTCTGATCTAATACTAGAGATGCCAGGAGTGCAGAGGTAAGAAGAGACTGCTCACACTGCTGTCCACCCTGTCTGTCTGATCTAATACTAGAGATGCCAGGAGTGCAGAGGTAAGAAGAGACTGCTCACACTGCTGTCCACCCTGTCTTCCTAAATGACAATTCATGGTATAGGTGATCACCAGCGGAGCTCATTACTGTACGTGCTCACAGGCACCAGTCGTAATACTTTTGGACAGATTTCTGCCAGTGTAACAAAACTGCCTTTATTTAGTTCTTTACTGACTTCCTCCCTAGGCAAAATGATTGTGATTTGCTAATTAAATATATTTAGGAATTTATTTATAATGACAAATGTCATCTAGTGAGACAGACCTTCATAATAATGTCTGACTGGAGCTTGCTGCCATCTGCAAACAGCTGCATGCTCGGTTGAGCTGAGCGTGCATGGTTTTGGGGGGGGGGGGTAGGAAGTTAAATTTGAGGCTGGCTAAATGAGTGTTCTGCAGACAACTATCTAATGTGTAAGGACAGGCTTAATGCCCTCATACACATTACATAGGTCAGGTGAACTCGCTGATCATGGCACGATCAGCCTATCATGTGATGTGTATGGAGCCTTGGCATTCAGTCACCCAATCCTTTTGTTCTCTGGGAGATGAGCTGCTGCCAGATTATTCTCATTAAGTCCACAGTGTCATTCAGCCGAGCTGTCATGTGTATGGGGGAGTTGGGAGAGAGCTGTCAGCCGAGCAGTAGTTTGGCCGACCTTTATCTGATGTGTGGCCAGCTTTAGATGTTCAATTTGATTGTACCTGACTTCTGTTTCCATAGTATAATGCACATGTAATCGGTTTTATGTGACACATTACTTTATGTATCAGTATGATTGGGGAAACTATTTTAATAAAACTTGGTTACCGGAATATTCTTTCTTCAGAAAGTTGTGACATGTGTAAGGATGCTTTCACATTGCATTCTGTGTCCTTGTCGGGGCATACGTCTGAAATCCCCGCAAAATGGGGGCCATAGACTGCAGTGGTGACAACAGAGCAAAGTGAGCTCTGCCATGCACTTTTTTCGGGAGTGTACGCCTACAGGAGACGGTCATCTAGACGTAGGCTACTGCATGGTCCCTGGTACAGCACCATGCCTTTTGCTGCTTTATTTAGATCATTACTGCAGATGGCAAATGTATGTATGAGAGCTGAATGGGTGTTGTCAGACTAGCTCGGTGTGGTGCGTGTCCTGTGCTTGGTGCAATGTGTGTCCTACGATCCGTGCGGTGCGCGTCCCGTGCCTGCGTGTCCCCCGTGCTCGGTGCTTTTTGGCTGTTAAGCAGGCAAAGTATCAGGAATGTGGGGCTTGCATACCAGAGGCTGTTTTCCGTTTTCTAATTAAAAACTTTCTAGCTGCAAAATTGAGACTTTAGTTAAACTGGATTAAGAATTAGGAATTAACACATTGTTTCAGGGTCAGATAAAGGTTGCGAAAAAGGAGAATAACTAATAAACACTTTAATGTTGTCAATGAGAATAATATTATAACTATAAGACTTTAGTATCATTACATATTCTGAAAATATATTCGGTACAAGCTGATTCATAGTAAAGCAATACACGGTGGTTATATCCATTCATCACCATGATGGGACCTAATACACCCATGTTAGGCTACGTTCATACAACTGTATTTTCGCTCCAAGTGCTGTGCATGGAAGAAACGGACCTCCAAAAGGACAGCCGGACAGCACGAAGACCAATGTTACTCAGTAGGGCTGTTCAGATGACTATTGTTTCACACACACCAAATGTCCACTTAAAGGGGTTGTCCAGTAAAAAGTGATAAGTCTGCAGTCACTCTGTATGACTGGAGACTTATGAATCCCCCCAGCGCAGGCACTGTGCGCTGCGGGAATTTGCCGGTACGAGACCCGGTAATGGAGGGTATGTATGTGTCCCGGCCAGTGGGCGCGGCTTCGCTTTCCATACACTTGTATTGAGCGAGGCCGCACCTTCTAGTCGGACACGTCCACTAGCCGTCCACGTCACTGGACGGAGTGTGGCCTCGCTCCATACAACTGAATCGAGAAAGGCAGTGCTGAATTGCCAGTGGTATGTATAACGTATACATAGCCTCTAGATTGTGAGCCCTCGCGGGCAGGGTCCTCTCTCCTCCTGTATCAGTCGGTGACTTTGTTTTGTTCAAGCTATTGTACTTGTTGTCTACTATGTATACCCCTTTTTCACATGTAAAGCGCCATGGAATTAATGGCGCTATAATAACAAATAATAGCTTCCGGTCCCGAGTCTCATGCTGGGGGGATTCATAAGTCTCCAGTCACACAGAGTGACTGCAGACTTATCACTTTTGACCGGACAACCCCTTTAAATAAAATCGCAGCATGTTCTATTTTCTTCCGTTTTTCAGATGAGACTCGCCTAAGTCTGTGTGCAAAACAAATCAGATCCACCACATAGCAACTGATTTGTATGAATTCATTGCATTTCTTAACATAGGAAACCTGTTTTGGTCCTGTAAGTTTTATTCACTGCTGATGTATCAAATCGATTGCTAGACGGATGACAATACAGATGAAAAATGGTCTAGTTTTTCAACTTATCTAAGTTCCCTGTCCCTAGTACTATACTTACTAGCTGCCGTCTTCAGCTCTTCCCTGTGCCGCCATCTTGTGACCACAACTTCTGACTATGAAATGCTCATACTGGCCACATTCTGACTCATACATTTACACTGAGTTGTGACCTCCAGCCTGGCCAGCGAACTCTGAAGCCATCCGAAGTGGTGCCGAGAACAGATGAAGACGGCGGCTGGTCAGTATAAGACTAGGGGCAGGGAATTTACCACTTCAGCACTGCAATAAAAAAAAACCCGCTGGAGTGGTGCTTTAAGACTTGGGCTACACGGTGACTTGCAGTCAAGCTCACGTTGTAGTAACATCGGTCACAATTCACATATCCCCTAAGAAGAAAAATTGTGATGTTTGCTGAACTGTCTTTCATTACAATAAGCCGTAGCCCTGCTCAGTGATGCTCGTTCCTACTGTATTCAGGTAATTAATTTTGATAATTAAAGATCTAAAATTAAAAAGAGCATTGAGCAAGTTCTTGTAGGACTACACCCTTAGGTTTTGAGACTGCCCCATCTTTCGTCATAGATGGTGTTGACTACACTGATGGTTTTGTTTTTTTCCAGCCATTGTTTGGCAATAGTTTCTATGAGATTATTTTTCTTTTAATGATATTCCTAATTGCAGTACAAGAGTTCCTTGCTAATGGCAGGTTATATGGTATCTAGAAATGGAAAGCTCCAGTGTTCTATCAACGTGTTGCTATAGCCCTGATTCTTCAAGATTGGCATTGTTCACGTGGGGTGGGGTGAATCGGGCGCATCTTAAAAGTGGTGTGCGCCTTCATGCCCCTCACTACAAATCTTACTTCAGTCAGTGACTAGAGTACGTTTTGTGGCGTAAGGTATGCCACAACTTGTCAAGAATCAGCTGAGTGGGCATTGCTACAGCCTGTTCTGCCCCGGGTCCGCACATTTTGCTGGAGACCAACGAAACTGGCGTGAAAACGCCTAAAGTTAAAAAATGTATGTGTAACTTTGCCATTTTTATTTTTCCTTCAATGGAGCTGTGTGAGGGCTTGTTTTTTTTTCACGGCTCATCAAGCTGACATTATTATTCTTATCATTTTCAGGTACATGCGAAGTTTTGATCACTTTTTATTGCATTTTTATGTAGAATTGTGGAAACTAAATCTTTTTTTCTTTTGTTTTTTTTTGTTTTTGTTACAGCATTGACTGTATGGGATAAATATTTCTATACTTTATTAGCTCAGGCAATTACACATGCAGCAAAACCAAATGTTTTTTTTTTTAATTTTCATTTTGGTGAAAAGGAAGGGGATTTTAACTGTCGGGAAGAGGTGGGGCATTGGTGGAGGTGTCAGCTTGTCCCTCAGTAGACAGCTGGTTCTGCTGACTTTCAGCTAATATGTATTAGCATTAACGGGGTTGTCTGATACCATTAAACTCTGCCTCTAAATAACTATCTTTGAAAACCAAGCATTTTTCTAATTGCCACTTATATAAAATTCCCCTCACTTACGTGGTCACCACTGATGATCGCTCAGTGGGCTGATCTCTATGCTGTCCCTCCCTTCTTCTTGTCGATAATGGCAGGGCTGGTCTGTTCTGCTCCCCTGCTCATTGTGTTCTCTCCCCTTGCCAGCATTCAGAGCGTCATCAGAGCGCACTGACAGAATTTGGGCATGGAGAAAGGACGCACAGAGTATGATCTGGATTAGATAACCATCATATTACTTATTATTTTAGCTCAATTTATTCCATGGCGCTTTACATGTGAAAAAGGGTACACATAATAAAAAAAACAAGTACAATAATTTTGAGCAAAGCAAGTCACCGACTGGTACAGGAGGAGAGAGGACTCCTCGTTGTGTTCTCTTTCCTTACTGACTTTCAGAATACCAGTAAAAGTGAAGACACACTGAGCAGCACAACAGTCAGGAGAGAACAGATCAGACCTATCACTAATGACCTTCCGCTTCAAGGATGGAGGGGCGCTGAAACAAGCGGGAGGGAAGCATGGCATAGTGCAGGAATAGCCCACTGAGCGAACATCAGTGATTACGTTCCTATATATGCTGGGAGTTTCAAACGATATGCCATTGGAAGTGGAAAAAAATAAAACGGACGTGAGTTTTTCAAGGGAATAGTGGGGAACTTTATACAAGTGTCAATTAGAAAAATGCTTGGCTTTAAAGATCATTAATTAGAGAGACTGTTTAAGATGATGGACAACCCATTTAACTTTCCTTTATACATTAAAGGGGTTGTCCACTACTCAGACAATCCATTCGAAATCTGTGTTTCCCCATAGGAAACCAACAACGCTTATAATCACCTCTGGTGCTGTTCCAACAGTGTCAGCACTGGCTCTTCCGGGCTTTATGTCACATGTTTTTCCACAGGGATCATGTGACAATCAGTGATTGTTTCATTCTCCCAGCCTTTGGACAAATCAAGAGATCCGGAGGAAGTGAGAGCTGCTGCGGTTTTCTTACTTCCTCTGGATGTCAATTATGTCCATAGGAGAAAAGAGTGAAGGCAGCGCTGCTTGGCTGCAGGGATTGCGTGACATGACACCCAGGAGAGACAGTCCCGACACCGCTGGAACAGCGCCGGCAGTGAGTATAAGGCTACGGCCCCACTATTCGGTCAGTATTTTTTCTCAGGAGTGGGAGCGAAAACCATTGGCTGATTGTTCCTCACCTGGTTTTGGCTCCCACTCCTGAGAAAAAATACTGACCGAATACTAACCAAATACTGATAGTGGGGCCGTAGCCAAAGTGTTGTAGTTTTACTGGGGTGAAACATAGGGATTCAGAAGGTATTGTCCGAATAGTGGACAACCCCTTTCCATGGAAGCAGTTGTGCACGCAATGTGGCTTCCTTTATCCAGAACTCATCCCATGGTCTGTGGCCAATTTGGATGCTGATAAACACCCTCCTTTTGCATATTTTATCACCATGTTTAAGAATAAGGTTTACTGCCATCCATTTAGTTGAGTGAGCATGAATACATTTTTACGCATGAAAATTGTCCATATCTTCTGGCTTTGTTGTTTAGTTCCTTTCTTTTTGAAAGAGCTGTTTTATGCTGCTGCCTACCAAGTATGTTAAGGTCGTTGATGATTGTTTGTTGACGTCCGAAAATCCATCTCAGACTGCATCGGCCAGAGTTAGAATTTTTTTTTCAGCCGATTATTTTGCCCACAGACCTATATATCAGTCTGCTCAGCTTCGTCTCCAATCCGCACTGCCCATACATTGTGCAGCATTTATAAGGCAACACGTTCTCTTTTAAAGTTGATTAAATAGCAGGTGCCCAGAGCAGACACCGCGCTATGTTCCTCCGCGCTGCTCAGCTGCAGCATTCTTACTTTATTTGTCATTGGACTGTTTTTGGAAGATGGAAAGTTGCACATCTAAACCTGGTAACAACTTGAATTGGAAAATTCAGGATTGTTTTTTCAGTGTAACTATGCTGGAGCTGAAACTGAAGTATTCGCTTGCTTGTTCAGACTCTGGTCTCGAAACATATAGTTCTAAGTAAAAAAGGGTAGCCCTCCAAACTGCAACTTGTTTTCATATAGCGGTCTTTATATCAAGAGTAATAAAATCTCATTTGAGATTTTCTGATCATCACAATTGCTACACATGCTACATTCTATCAGCCATTTATATTGTGTTACGTGAAATCATTGGCTGTTGTATAAATATGTATGCAATGAACGCCCCCTTGTGGCAGCTGGAAAAAGCTAGATTTTTATTGTGTCTGTATAGCAGCAAGACCATGAAGCTCTTTATCACTAAGTCCAGCAATGCTTACAGATGTTGAAGGAGTTGTCCTCCCCCGGTGAAATCCTCGGTTAGCACTGCAGCTTGCTGAATCCTAGCATTGTGCAGCACAGACACACGCTATTCATATTTGGCATCTCTCACCTTTCCAGCGGTTGAAACATGATCTCAAGTATGCAAATCACACATTTGCGGCCACACGATGACTGCTGGAACTGGCCGGCAGAGCAGACTCCTAATAGTGTGCGTATTACACACTGTTAGCACTGCAGCTTGCAGAAACCTTACAGATGATTTCACCAGGGATGGTCCACCCCTTTCAAAGAGCATAGTAATTTTTGCTTTATGTTCCTTCGCAACAATCGTTTAGATGTACAGCAGGCTGACCAGTTACAGCCTTGCCTGATAATTGCGGAGCATAATAATTATCTATCTAATCTATCGCTAATCTACTTGAACTAGAAAAGGTCTCCTAATCTGAAGATATTGGCACCAAGATCGGCACCCGACACGTTCTCTCGTGTCGATGACCAGTGTTTTGTGGGATGTTGCTGACTGCTCATTTCAGTTACCGGACCCTTTCTCTGCCTATACCTTGGCTATGACAGATATGGGGCCTGGATTTTCAATTAGGATGAGCAGAAAGCCTCCACAATCACATATAGCCTTATTACATGTTGGTGCAGGAAGCTTTATTTTCTCTGTTGAACCCAAAATGGAGATAAGCTTCCTGAGCCAGCGCTGTTATGTTGCAGAGTTTACACAATCCTGCATCCTTTTTATTTTTTTTTATTTTTTTTTTTAAAACTATAGATTATACTCTTTCAACCCCTTTTTTATTGTTTGTTCTTGTTCATCTTTACTTGTGCTTTCCAGGGATTTTTAACAGAATCTGGAGTAGTAGGCTGTGGATTAGAGAGTTTCCACTACACCAGTGTTTCCCAAACCCCATCCTCACGGCCCCCCACAGGTCATGTTTTCAGGATCTCCTTAGTATTGCACAGGTGAGCGAATTCCTGATGCCTTGATGATACTTCTATCACCTATGTAATACTAAGGAGATCCTGAAAACATGACCTGTGGGGGGCCGTGAGGATGGGGTTTGGGAAACACTGCACTACACAGATATTGGTGACCAATACCTAGGATAGCCCACAGGTGCCAATAGGAGCTAGTATGTGCAAGCACAGGCTGGTGTTCTAGTTGCACACTGCTGGCAGAAATTGACAATGTCATGTAAATGGATAAATGGCAATGGATCGGAGCTCAACTGCAGTCACGGCTGATGACAACTACAATAAAATAGCATGAATTCTCTGCACACGTAGCTGATGATACAGCTCCACAAACTGGTACCCCCACAATGATGTAATATGGCGTTAAGGGGTTAATTGGATTTTACTGCAGAATAAAATGTTAATAACAGAACTGTTCTTGCGGTTTTCTCATGAAGTCCTGGCCATGGTCACAACTGTTTTCTGACCTTAAGAGCCAACTGTGTAGTTTTCTGTAAGTGGAAGTTTTGCCACCTAAAAGTGCTCCTTTGTAAATGGGTCCATTGCTGTAAACCGTGTTATCTCTGAGAGCTTGTTCTTGTAACCAGAGCTGATCCCATGATAGGGGAAGTTATTCATCCAGCTAATCATAATGACCTTGAATAAAGCACAGCTGTCTTGGTGTGTCCGTTCAGAAACAATGGTAATGGCTTCTGATACCATCATACAATATCATTTGTTTATTTAATGCTGTATTAAGGCCCCGACAACGATATGACCTGTCAGGGATCGTTGCTGCGTCGCTATGTGGTCGCTGGTGAGCTGTCAAACAGGCAGGCTCACCAACGATCAGGGGAGCAGCGACATCGTGGAAAGAATCGTTCCACGATGTCCTGCTCCCGGTTACGAGCCTGCTGAAGCAGGAGCAGGCTGGTAACCATGGTAAACATCGGGTTACTAAGTGCGCGTGTGCCCCTAGTAACCCGCTGTTTACCATGGATACCACTCTGCTACGGTGCGCGGGAGGTTACCGTTCACCTTAGCAGAGTCGTATCCATGATAAACATCGGGTTACTAGGGGCATACGCGCACTTAGTAAACCGATGTTTATCATGGATACGACTCTGCTAAGGTGAGCGGTAACCTCCCGCGCACCGTAGCAGAGTGGTATCCATGGTAAACAGCGGGTTACTAAGTGCGCGCGTGCCCCTAGTAACCCGATGTTTACCATGGATACCAGCTTTATCGTTGGTCCCGCTGGTCACACACAGCGATGTGTGCCGGCCAGCAGGAGGCCAACGACCAAAAAATGGTCCAGGACACTTTGCAGCGATCAGCGACCTCACAGCAGGGGCCTGATCACTGCAAAGTGTCACACATAGCGACATCGCTGGTGAGGTCACTGTTGCGTCACCAAAACCTTGACTCAGCAGCGTTCTCGCTAGCGATATCGCTATGTGAGACGGGGGCTTTACTTGGGGCGTATTCACCCTGCACGATTATTAGGAACACTCATTCCTAGATACTTTAGTTTCCCAATGATTGGCCATTGTAAAACAGGCTCATCTGGGTGAAATTATTTAAACTTGCTTAAAAGATCATCGCTCTCGGCAGCACAGTGTCCTTTGTAAACAGAGCCTGTGCTGCTGAGAACGATGGCAGCCAATGAGCACAGAAAGAGCAATAACTGATTGTTCTGTGCACGAGAAGTGCAGTCGGCCTGTCTGAAAAAGCTTATTAACCCTCCGTCACATACAATAGGCCTGACAGGCACATCTCTTTTATTTGGCGGGAGTTTTGAAATGTTTGTATTTCAGAGTTATTAGTTTTATGTTAAGTAAATGGGTTTTTTTGCACCTGATTATGTGTAGTCTCTTTTATTACATCCCTATGAAGGTCACTGATCACTTTTAGAGCACTGAAATTGCAAACATTAGATGATATAGGTATTTTTCTAGCCTGCGCCTGACAGTCACATTTTATGTGAACTCGTTAGAACCGATATTGTATGTGACGGAGGGTTAAATGACCACATGTAGCTGGTCCGTGCGCCACACAAGTCAGTGTAAATCCACTCATATATTCTGGTCCAAATATTTAGACAGTAACATCAATTTTATACTTTAAAGGGAATCTGTCACCCCCTGGGACTTATCAGACCTCTAATATGGGCGTTCAGGTGATAGAAATGTAAATCTATACATATCTGTATGCCTCATATTAGATGTTTGGTTGCTTTCAAAAGTATTTTTATTCAATTATTTTTTTCACTCTTGCCATCTGGGGGACACCTACTTACTTAATTTCAATATTACCCCTCCCCTGCACGTCACAGGGCCCTGTGATGTGCAATTTCATTTTGCAGATCTCGTGTGTGCTCTTGTGTTTTGGCGCCGGGGAGTCACTGTGACTTCCGCTCCAGTCACCTCCGGCGTGTATAACCATAAGGTTTGCTCTCCACTTCCTCCCAGCATCCTGATAGTTAGGGACCATATTGTGTGTATGTATGTATGTACACACACATACATTTATACAATATGGGGTCGGCGTGCAGCACACGGCACCACGGACCACCAGGTATATGGACATTCTACAATCCTTTCCTTATTAACATTGTTTAAAACCAGTGACCAGCATGACTGAGCCATCATACTAAGCCCACTGTGGATTAGTGTGAAACACTCATTATAGAGCTCATCAAGTCCTGGGCGTTTTAATTCCCTTAATTTCGGATTGGTCCTTGCCTGCCTCTTAGAATAGAGCCACCAGACACATTGTGTCCTTACATACACTATATTTGTGATAATTAGGTCTTTGTATGTTGAACCATCACATTTGTATATGGGATCCTAGTATATTGGTTGTATATGGTATGCAATTTCAATCACATACAACTTTTGATTTAATAGGCATTACGAGTACCCTCCATCAATTTTCTGCTACTTTTCTTCCTTTTGAGATGTCCTGGTGTTTTTCCAATTGTTTTAAAACGTTACATGTTCACACTATTACTAAGGTTGTATACATGTTTTTATCTGCATGTGCACACTCCTGTTCACAGTGCCACGGTTACCTATTTGACCACTAATAAAGGCTTTCTTATTGATCTTTTGAGTCTATGTACCTCTATTTTTATGACCTTCTTTTGTTTTGGGTTTGTTTTCTTTTTTTTTTAATGTTACAAATTGCGTATATTGTTAAACATTGTTCAATAGATCCCCCAGACCTAAGAAGGATGCTCTGTACACCTTACAGGGCTGTCAGCCAAACAATGGTTCTGTTAGCAGCTATCATGCTGGACTTTCCCATACAGAGGAGCACGTGCTCTGCCGAGGGCTCCTTTGTTGTCTGAGAAAGCCACTGCCAGATATCTCTAGCAGCAGTTTATCTCATAAAGAACAAAAGGATCAGCAGCCTGTTTGTAATGTGCCGGATCCTTATCTCCGACAAAATTCTGTTTATACATATTAGACTGTCGACCGAACCCATTGATATTGGTTGATTGAGCTGACATTGGCCTGTGTATGGGGGCCTTAACGGTTTAATCCCTTTATGAAACCTCAACTCAGTCTGCACCCACCTATCCTGATTGACAGCACCTCAGTGTCCCTCTTGCTGTGGAGATCGCACACTGTTCAGTACAATCTGCAGCTGTAGGTCAGGCTGTGTGGGCAGAGCTAGAGATGACCACGGCACTACTGTATAATGGTGCACAAGTAGGATCCAATCCCCTTCAATGATGTGTAAGAAAACTAGGCACTCAAAGTAGATGAAATTAAATGATTTAATATGCAATCCAACAATAAGGTTCAGAAAAGTTTCGGTCTACATTACACCTTCCCCAGTGTGCCTTTTGTCCAATTGAAAAAGATACCAGATTGCGTTTATCCCCCTGGGCCAGCTAGGAAGCGCTGCTAGAGCGCCTGTTTGAACCAGCGGTGGATATCGCGTTCAGCACTTCCTAGCTGGCGCAGGGGGATAAACGCAATGTGATATCTTTTTCAGTTGGACAATAGGCACAATGAGGAAGGTCTAATGTAGACCGAAATGTTTGTGAACCTTATTGTTGGATTGCATATTAAATCATTTATTTAATTTCCTCTACTGTGAGTGCCAAGTTTTCTTATGCATCTGTGTGGGCGGACCTTGAATACACTATTGGCTATTTCTTTTTACAGATGGAGTCCTAAAAAGCTCCTCTTAATGTGAGGATTATTCAGTCATTCTGACACGGATTTTCAAAGTAAGTACAGCAGCCTCATAAGGTCCAAGGGATTCTTAATATGCAACATGCAGTTTGTATTGTGAAACCTAACGACAGATCTGCTTTACAGGAAAGTATTTTGTCATCATCCACGTTGGTGTCTTCTGTGCTCAGTTGGACTTTTGGTCTCGCTGAACTTGCCAGCACATTCCCTTTTTACTTATTTTATTTTTCTTTTTTTTTCGTTCTGAAAGGAAACTTGTCACAATGAAAAAAGTGTAATCTGCAGGCATGATATTTTATAGAGCTGGGAGAGCTGAGCAAGTTGCACAGCTTTTTTTTTTTTTTTTTTTTTTTTAGAAAAGTTTTAGTAAAATGCTGTCTGATTTAAAAAAACACAACCAAAAAAACATCCACATGATAGGTGGTAACTTGTCAATCGTTGGGAATCCAAGCGCTGGGATCAGCATTGATTATCATTGAGGGGAGCTTTTACAATGGTGCAGAAGTGCACATGCTCTATCTGCGCTCCATTCATTCCTTGTTGTGTTTCTGAGGCTGCTCACGGCTTTTCTCGGCAGCCTCCGAGAGAATGAATGGAGAAGTAGTCGAGCACTGATCTGACGCTCCATTTTGTACTAGGGATAAAACTTTCCCATTCTGACAATCAGTACTGGTCCCAGCGTTCAGACCTCCACCAATCAGTCAGCTATCACCTACCCTATGGATAATTGATAACTTGTTTTAAATTTATGCTAATTCTAGGGTCCTTCCCAATGATTCACAGTCCTTCCTGTAAGAGTATACATAGAGAAATAGCTGTCAGACATTGGGTAGGACCGTCTACATTACTCCATCTCCAGGATGACCAGAGATTTAAAGGTAATCCAGTCCCAAGGTTATGCTTCCTGGGTCAGCATAAAATGTGGAAGAAGGCCCCGATTTATCAAGACCGACGTTGTTCTCGTAACGGGTCAAGGCAAGTGGCTGTGATCTCATGAAGACATATGCTCACCGTATTCTTAGTGACGCTGTTGATCTCTGCATTTTTTGCGCCACTTTTTTTTCCATATATTCTTCTATAAGAAGCCTGAAAAAAGCAGTTGCAATTTTAAGTGCAGAGTCCCAGCCTTACCACACGAAAAACACACAAGCCCCCGCTTCAAATTTGCACCAAAACGACATAAAAAGGGGAAAAATTACATTAAAAAAATATATGCAATATTCAAAGTAGATTGCTGTTGCGTATTTTGGTGAGAACACTTTCAGGGAAAAAGTGTTTTTACATGGAATATGAGCATAGGGTTGTGCTTCCTGACGTGTACTATTCATGAAATCACTGTCCGCCATTCTCTTATGGTCACTATTTGTCGTTTGGGTTGACATAGTTACCCCCGGAGTGGCCGCAGTTGATGCCTCTTTCCCTGTGCACCTGTTTCCTATTATTGAGGCTGCTTGCTGTCTGGCGATATCAGCGAGGAACAGCTGGCTGTGTGGTATCGCTCATGATCTTGCAGTTCTCCATATGCTCTTGTTTGATGAGTGTAGATTACCTTGTAATAACTTGTAGCAAAATGACGTTAGATATGGGAGATGGCAGATTTATGAGACTATTGCTTTGCAAATTAAATTTCAGGCAAAATTGTGATGTCTGAAAAGTTGGTACCAGTGACTGTGTAACAGAATTTCTAAGCATAATGTGTAAATGTTGTTCAGATCATCCATATATTTTAACCCTTTCAATGTGGTCAGCAGGGTCCTAAGATCTCAGCCTGACTACCAGTCCACAGCTTGCTTTCCTGTAATAGACAGTAGGTTTATACAGTCTGTCCTGTGTATCTGACTTTCTGTATTACATCAGCATCTCACATCCCTCCTAGCTGCTCTGACATCTTCCCTCCCCGCCAAGCCCTTCAAATTCCTCTATATGTCCCCTTATACATAAAGTGCTAATGTAGATATAATTTCTACTTTATGTAAGAAAACAGAAGTGATTATTATAGATAACATTAATGCCTTTAACATCACTTCTGTGAAAACTGTAGTGCCTCCGGAATTGTCCCGCCAACAACTAAGGGGCTTCTGACATGGTTACCCCGCATACAGCACTGAACATGTAGTGTACATAGTGTAATCTAGGGGGGGATCATTGTGCAGCTGCATCTCCTAGGAATACACAGGAGATTCTGCTCACAGCACTCACAAATGGAGACCAGACGTTTTATAACTCTACAGTTAATCTCCGTAAAGAATCATGCGATTATCACAGTACTCCTGGTATCTTAAATAAGGTCCAATTATATCTACAGTTGTGGACAAAATTTTAAGACTGACACAAACTTTGCTGCTTTAATTTTCATAGTGGTATTTTGCATTACCTCTAGATTGTTATAAAGAGTAATCAGATGAATTTCTTAAAATACCAAACTCTTTCCTTGCCATGAAAATTAACTTAATCACAAAACCCTCATTTCCACTGAAATTCATGCCAGCCACAAAATGAATTGCATACATTATTTTAGTGATTGTCTCATTAGCTCAAGGGAAAGTGTCAACGAGGACAAGGCAGCTGATCTCACTTCGTCATGCTGATAGAATTATACCAGCAGACTGGTGGCTTTGAAAGGGGACTCGTGCTTTGAATCATTCTGGTTACCTCCAACACATACAGTCATCATTGGTTTACAGGCAATCAAATTGCTGCTTCTAAGATTGTGACTAAATCTACCATTTATCAGCTTATCAAGAATTTCAAAGAGAGGTACAATTGCTCTGAAGAAGTCTTTAGGGTACCCAAGAAAGAACAAGTGCTAGGACCATCTCCTAATCAGGATTCAGCTATAAAAAAAATCTGTTCAACACCAGTGCAGAGCTTGCTCAGTAATGGCAGCAGGCAGGTGCCACTGTATCTGCACAAACAATACAGTGAGGTGAAGGTTTTTGGAGGCCGGCCTGGTGTCGAGAAAGGCAGCAAAGATGCTAATTCTCTCCAAGAAAAACATCAAGTACTGACTGACATTCTGGAGAAAGTACAGGGATTGGACACCAGAATAATGTGGTAAAGGTATTTTTTCTGATGATGTCCCCTTCAAACTATTTGGAAAATTTGAAAGAATGATTGTCTGGAGAAGAACAGGTGAACACTACCATCAGTCCTGTGTCATGCCAGGAATAAGTAAGTATTGCCGCCCGGCGGTGGCAATTTCTGCGGGTGTCAGCTATATATGACAGCTGACACCCTGCAGTATCAGCCCCGGCCGATTAACCCCTTAAATACCGCTGTCAATCGTGACAGCGGTATTTTAGTGCTTACCAGGGGGTCTTGCAACCCCCTTAGTAACCATCGGACCCCTGAGATGAGAATCGCGGGGCCCGATGGTTACCATGGTACCCTGAGATCATGTGGTGAACCCAGGGTACGGTGGCCTGTGAGATCCAGCAATAAACTGGGTCTCACAGGCAGTCAGTGAGTCAGACATGACTCACTGACAGGTCTCATGCACTGCAGTACAGAGGTACTGCAGAATATGAGACCAGCTATCAAAGTGACAATCACTTTGTGAAAAAAAATTCACAAGTGAAAAAGTAAAAAGTTAAATAAAATGTGTAAATAAAACACACAAAAAGTGCACACATCACTAAAATAAGTTTCGCCGCTCAAAACGCAGCGTTTGTGATAAAACAAACATAAACAAAAAAAAAGTACACATAATTGGTATCGCCACGTCCGGAGCGACCCGCTCTATAAAACTGTCACGTTATTTATTCCGTTTGGCGAATGCTGTAAGATGAAGAAAAAAAAAAAAAAAAAAAAGCCAAAAATGATGCTTTTTCATCATACGGACGCACAAAAAAGTGAATAAAAAGCGATCAAAAAGCCGTATGTAAAAAAAAATTATATGAAAAAAAACAAGCCCTAATATGGATCATTCGGCAAAAAAATAATAAAGTTACAGCTCTCAGAATGCGATGATGCAAAATCATATTCTTTTTTTTTTGTAAAATACTGTTTAGTCTGTAAAAATAGCAAAGCATTTAAAAAAATATGAATCTGGTATCGCTGTAATCGTACCGACCCAAAGAATAAATCCGCCTTATCACTTATACCGCATGGTGAACCGCGAAAAAATAAAAATAAGAACTGTTTATTCTGCACTCTCCGCTGAGTGCTTACATTGGAGTTTCTGTAACTGGTCTGGGAGGCGGAACCTCTGAGCTACTATACAAGGGGGCGGTCCTTGTAAGGGAGTGGGTGGCGACCAGGCAGGCAGTCACAGCAGGTGACCGGGACAGTCTCTAGAAGAACGGGCAGGAGGTCACGGCAAGTGACCGGGGCAGTCTCTGGATGAACGGGCAGATGGTCACGGCAAGTGACCGGGGCAGTCTCTGGGTGAACGGGCAGATGGTCACGGCAAGTGACCGGGGCAGTCTCTGGGTGAACGGGCAGATGGTCACGGCAAGTGACCGGGGCAGTCTCTGGGTAAAGGGTTGGTACGACCTGTGGCGGCTGATGGTAGACGTGAGCTCCCAGGTCAGCAGGCGAGAGTCTCTGGATAAACGGGTGGTCACAGCATGTGACGGCGGAGCCTCCAGGAAGACCAACAGACAGGCGGCAGATGAGCGCTCCCAGGTGAGCGGGCAGAAGTCTCTGGACAGGCGGGTGGTCACAGCACGTGACGGCAGAGCCTCCAGGTAGGCTAGCAGACAGGCAGCAGATGAGCGCTCCCAGGTGAGCGGGCAGGAGTCACTGGACAGGCAGGTGGTCACAGCACGTGACGGCAGAGCCTCCAGGTAGGCTAGCAGGCAGGTAGCAGATGTGCGCACCCAGGTGAGCGGGCAAGCTGGTCCATAGACAGACTGACAAGAGTTGGAAGGCAGACCGTCGGACCTCAGGCAAGCAGGCAGGTAGTTGATGTGCGCTCCCAGGTGAGCGGGCAAGCTGGTCCTTAGACAGACTGACAGGAGTAGTAAGGCAGACCGTCGGACCTCAGGCTAGCAGGCAGGTAGCAGAATATCAGGCAGGAATAAGACAGCAAGCTGGCAGGTATCTGGCAGGTAACTGGCAACGGGACCTGAGGGCTGAAGCAGAGTAGTGAACAGTGCAACAACATTGCTCGGGCACCTCCATTTTGGAGTAGGTGCCTTATATATGGTGAAGTCCTCCGGCCATTGGCCGGGGACTCCTTAGGACGGCGCGCGCGGCCCCTTTAAGAGGGAGGGAGAGCGCGCGCGCGCGCCCTAAGCACAGTGGCCGGGAAGGAGCGCGCGCTGCCAGCAGAGCGGGAGGAGGACGCCGGGCACGGAGCAGAGAGGTGAGGGGAACAGCGTCCCTGCCTAGCAGAGGGCAGGGACGCCGGCGCTACAGTTTCCATGTAAATTCACCAAAACTGCAATTCAGACAAAAAACCCAGATGGAGCCACTCACTTATGAGGCTGATGGAGTCCCTTTACATTGGTCTCTGTTCCAGCGGCATACCATCATTTTAAGTTTTTTTTTTTTTTTTTTTTTTTTTTTTTTAGCGCACAAATATGGACGACCACAGATCTGTGTGCGCCTAAAAAGATAGAGACCACCGGAGCTGATGTCAAACGGACTCCAAAGTGTCTCCATCTGCCTCTTTGTGGTGGGTGGTTCGTTGGGGGTTTCGTCTGAATCGCATTTTTGGGGGATTTACACGGAAACCCCGTAGTAAGTGCTGAGCGTAGACTGGCGATCCAGTCTTATTGTGGAAGCCATCAAAAATTATGTACCCCAAAATGTTACCAATGAAACCCCTAATGTATCCCACACCAAACCAGCCACCTCTTAGGTACGTCATCTGTCACTGGGACTATAGGGGGCCCCACGTTACTGATAGAACAAAGACTCTGGAAAAGCGACATGGCTCCCACCCCCTCAAATAAAACTCAGTGAATTCTGCGCTCCCAAATCCAAATGCCCCCCCTCCTTCTGAGCCCCTCTGTGCCTAAACCGCAGTAAGCGGCCACATGTTTTGGCATTTTTGTAGCGGGGAGAACGCTTAATTTACAGGGTGTGTGTCACCAGGAGAAATGTATGGGGGCACTACACTTTATGAGGGCACAATGTATGGGCACTAAACTGGCATATTTGCAGTTCTCCAGAATAAAGCCTGGCATGGATGTTACATAATCAATAATAATTAATAATAGTTATTGAATTCATTGAGATGTGTAATTTCTACAATGGGGTCACATTTGTTTTTTTCTGCTGTTCTGACACCTCAGGGGCTCCGCAAATGTCGCCCACAAACTATTCTACCAAAATCTATGCTCCAAAAGCCAAATAGTGCTCCTTCTTTCTCAGCCCTGACGTGTGGCCTAACAGTAATTTCTGATCACATATGGGGCATCATCACGTTCGAGAGAAATAGCATAACAAATTATGGGGTCTGTTTTCTTCTATTATCCATTGCAAAAATTATAAATTTGGAGCTAAAACTACATTTTCATGAAAAAAAATTAAAATTTTTCAGTATGACGACCTAATGTTATCAAATTCTGTCTAGTACCTGTGGGTTCAAAATGTTCACTATAACCCTGGATAAAATACTTGAGGGGTGTAGTTTCCAAAATGGGATAACTTGTCAGTTTTCCACTGTTTAGGTGCATCAGGGGCTCTCCAAACGCGACATGACACCCGCAGACCATTCCATCAAAGTCTGCGTTCCAAACGTCACTCCTTCCTTTCCAAGCACTGCCGTGCACTCAAACAATAGTTTTCCCTTACATATAGGGTATGTTCGTACTAGAGAGCAATTGCACAACAAATTTTGGGGTCCATTTTCTCCTGTTACCCTTGTGAAAATAAAAAAAAATGGGGCTAAAAGTACATTTTTGTGGAAAAAATTTTGATTTCTTAATTTCACGGCTCTGTTATAAACTTCTGTGAAGCACCTCCGGTTCATGGTGCTCACCACACATCTAGATAAGTTCCCTGAGGGGTCTAGTTTCCAAAATGGGGGATTTCCACTGTTTAGGCACATCAGGGGATCCCCCAAATACGAAATAGCGTTCTCTAATTAATCAAGCAAATTTTACATTCAAAAAGTGAAATGGGGCTCCTTCCCTTCCGAACCCTGCTGTGCGCCCAAACAGTGGTTTTCCCCACATATGGGATATCTGCATGCTCAGGAGAAATTGCACAACAAATTTTGTGGTCCATTTTCTCTCGTTACCCTTGTGAAAATATTAAGAATTGGGTCTGGAGTGGTTTTGAGCACCTTGATGAGTGCAGTTTTTAGAATGGTGTCACTTTTGGGTATTTTCTGTCATATAAATCCCTCCGTCACTTCAAATGTGATGTGGTCTCTAAAAAAATGGTTTTGTAAACTTTTTTTTGAAAAATGAGAAATCGCTGGTCAACTTTTAACCCTTATAACTTTCGGAAAAAAAAAAAAAATTTGAGTTCCAAAATTGTTCTGATGGTAAAGTAGACCTGTGGGAAATGTTATTTGTTAACTATTTTGTGACATATCTCTCTGATTTAAGGGCATGAAAATTCAAAGTTTGAAAATTGCAGAATTTTCTAAATTTTCGACAAGTTTCCGTTTTTTTCACAAGGAAACGCAAGTTTTATTGAAGAAATTTTACCATTGTCTCGAAGTACAATATGTCACGAAAAAACAGTCTCAGAATCAGGGGGATCCGTTGAAGTGTTCCAGAGTAATTACCTCATAAAGTGACAGTGGTCAGAATTGTAAAATTTGACTCGGTCATTAAGGACATAATTGGCTCCGTCACGAAGGGGTTAAGCATGATGGAGCACCGTGTCACAAGGCAAAAGTGATAACGAAGTGGCTCGATGAAGAAAACATTAAAATTTTGGGACCATGGCCCAAAGAAACTCCCCAGATCTCAATCCCATTGAGAATCTGTGGTTAATCTTGAAGAAGCAGGTGGACGAACAAAAACACAGAAACTGTGATAAACTCTAAGCACTGATTAGACAAAAATGGGTTGCCATCAGTCCGGACTTGGCCCAGAAGCTGATTATATAAGGCTTCTGGGCCAAATCCAGGGTGAACTGCCAAAGTCTTGAAGAAGGGTCAACCCTGTAAATATTGAGTCTTTGCATAAAGTTGATGTATTTGTAAAAAAAAATTTTTTTTTAAAAAAACTTATGAAATGCTGATAACTGTACTTTAGTAACCATGGGAATATCTGACTAAACGAACTAAAAACACTGACTCGCCAAATTATATGAAAACTCAAATTTATGTTTGTCTCAACTTTTGGCCACGACTGTACATTAGCACTTTCCTCTATATGCCTCCTTATCCATAAAGAGAAAGGCAGTGCTCGATGGCTGGACAATGCATTTAAATTGCTTAATCATTTACCTGACTGCAGTCATCTTTGGTTTAGCGACGTTACTAACTTAATTTATACTTATTTGTAAGATTAGATAAAATTCAGGAGATAAATGAAGGGTAAATACGGCAATTTCTTTAATTTTGGCATGGACTTCGAACACAAATAGTGAGGCCCAGGCATCACCTTGGTTAGATAGGTGAGGCCTGGTAGAAAAGACTTAGAAGCCGAGGTCTATACTGTCTTTTATGTCACGATCTGAGTACTGTGTGCATTCCCATGAGATCCAGCTGCACAGTGAACCCCCTGGTATACTGTGTATATACTGTCTGTGAGTACCTTGTGCAGAATATCCTGTGTATCCCATGAAATGTAGGTTCACAAGGATTTCCCCTGGCTGCACTGCCTTCTGCTTGGAAGAGATGATCGAGAAAAACCTATCACAAGTAGGAGGCAGAGGCGACCGGCTAAAGTTGCATTACATAGGATAGCTTACAGTGTGACTTAGGAGATAGTAGTTTTGTGTCACTGATCTATGACTGACTGCCCATATATGCGCTATTTTTTTTTATTTTATTTTTTTTACGGAAACCGTGGCAGAACCTCCAACACAGTGCAGACTTTGGAAATAATTACATACATTCTACTACTGATGACAGTTGGTAATATTGGAGGGGGTGCTCAGAGGAGATGAAATATAACAAGTGTTAAATTGTGTATGGACGCCTTGTTTTGGGCTTGGCATGCCCTCTGAATTGCTATGCATGTCTGGATTTTTCTCTGTGCGATGGGTGATCTCATATTAGACGTGAGCAAAGGCTGAAAATGCATGGAGAGGATTGCGTACTTGAGATTAATTTTGCTCTACACCATGGAAGGAATGCATTGCCCTGCCCTGGCTGCACTCCCTGTTTTGGCTTAGTTCCCAGCTCATTTTTCCTCAGGAGACTTGAAAATGATTTGCAATACAAGCAAGGGAATAAATTATGACCTTGACACACAGAAGGGCACAGTAAAGTAGGTGCCACATAATTGGCGTCTAATTCATTTGTAGTTACCATATTTACTTTTTTAAAGATTTTTGCTACCGAAAAGTCATCCAGAGCAGCTGCAATCAAAAGCCTGCTATCAGCATGGTGGTGTTATATTCCCACCTGTGCTTGTGGAAGGGTCCCAATATTTCTAGTTTTCAATTTATCAACCAACGAGATCAGAATGAACTTGAAGTATCCCACCCAGATTGGAAAGTGTTTGACATTGCTTTAAAGCAAAAAAAAAAAAAAAAAAAAAATATATAAATATATATATATATATATATATATATATATATATATATATATATATATATATATATATATATATATATATATATATACACAGTACAGACCAAAAGTTTGGACAAACCTTCTCATTCAAAGATTCTTCGGTATTTTCATGACTATGAAAATTGTACATTCACACTGAAGGCATCAAAACTATGAATTAACACATGTGGAATTATATACTTAACAAAAAAGTGTGAAACAACTGAAAATTTGTCTTATATTCTAGGTTCTTTAAAGTAGCCACCTTTTGCTTTGACGACTGCTTTGCACACTCTTGGCATTCTCTTGATGAGCTTCAAGAGGTAGTCACCGGAAATCATCTTCCAACAATCTTGAAGGAGTTCCCAGAGATGCTTAGCACTTGTTGGCCCTTTTGCCTTCACTCTGCGGTCCAGCTCACCCCAAACCATCTTGATTGGGTTCAGGTCTGGTGACTGTAGAGGCCAGGTCATCTGGCGTAGCACCCAATCATTTCCCTTCTTGGTCAAATAGCCCTTACACAGCCTGGAGATGTGTTTGGGGTCATTGTCCTGTTAAAAAATAAATGATGGTGCAACTAAACGCAAACCGGATGGAATAGCATGCCGCTGCAAGATGCTGTGGTAACCATGCTGGTTCAGTATGCCTTCAATTTTGAATAAATCCCCAACAGTGTCACCAGCAAAGCACCCCCACACCATCACACCACCTCCTCCATGCTTCACGGTGGGAACCAGGCATGTAGAGTCCATCCGTTCACCTTTTCTGCGTCGCACAAAGACACGGTGGTTGGAACCAAAGATCTCAAATTTGGACTCATCAGACCAAAGCACAGATTTTCACTGGTTTAATGTCCATTCCTTGTGTTGTTTAGTCCAAACAAGTCTCTTCTGCTTGTTGCCTGTCCTTAGCAGTGGTTTCCTAGCAGCTATTTTACCATGAAGGCCTGCTGCACAAAGTGTGCTCTTAACAGTTGTTGAAGAGATGTGTCTGCTGCTAGAACTCTGTATGGCATTGACCTGGTCTCTAATCTGAGCTGCTGTTAATCTGCGATTTCTGAGGCTAGTGACTCAGATAAACTTATCCTCAGAAGCAGAGGTGACTCTTGGTCTTCCTTTCCTGGGGCGGTTCTCATGTGAGCCAGTTTCTTTGTAGCGCTTGATGGTTTTTTCAACTGCACTTGGGGACACTTTCAAAGTTTTCCCAATTTTTCACACTGACTGGCCTTCATTTCTTAAAGTAATGATGGCCACTCGTTTTTCTTTACTTAGCTGCTTTTTTCTTGCCATAATACCAATTCTAACAGTCTATTCAGTAGGACTATCAGCTGTGTATCCACCAGACTTCTGCACAACACAACTGATGGTCCCAACTTCATTTATAAGGCAAGAAATCCCACTTATTAAACCTGACAGGGCACACCTGTGAAGTGAAAACCATTTCCGGTGACTACCTCTTGAAGCTCATCAAGAGTGTGCAAAGCAGTCATCAAAGCAAAAGGTGGCTACTTTGTAGAACCTAGAATATAAGACATATTTTCAGTTGTTTCACACTTTTTTGCTAAGTATATAATGCCACATGTGTTAATTCATAGTTTTGATGCCTTCAGTGTGAATGTACAATTTTCATAGTCTTGAAAATACCGAAGAATCTTTGAATGAGAAGGTTTGTCCAAACTTTTGGTCTGTACTGTATGTGTGTGTATATATATATATATATATATATATATATATATATATATATATATATATATATATATATATATATATATATATATATATATATATATATATATATAATTTATTAATTAATTTTTTTTGCTGTATGTTCATGCAGTTACCTTGAAACCGCACAATAAAAGCTAAAATAAAATAACACTTTTAAGACAGACAGTAGTGAAGAAATGTAACTAAATGTTATATGAGGTTCTATTAATCATTGGGAGCCAATATGTGAATATGTGCTAAACTATTGGATATTCTAGATTCCATAATCATAGAAACGTATATAAAATTCATTTGTAAAGGCAGAAAACTTTCAGAAAGAAAACAGATTAAAACAAAATGCTCTCTGGGGCTGATTAATAAAGCTTGGTTAAGGCAGTAAGGGTAATGTGTCCACGATCAGGCTATAGCAGTGCTATGGACGCAGCGTATTTTCGCTGCGTCCGGTCCCACAGGTAAATCTGCATGTGTTCATAGTACAATGCAGAGCTAACGCATCCTATCCATTCTATTGTGGAAATTTCTGTTGCAGAGACATGCTGTGGCTCTTAAAGCCGCACCGCCGGTGAGTTTAAGCGGCGTCAAATAGAAGCACAGCGGGGATGGGAATTCTATAAATCCCATAAACTGTGCTTCTACTGTACAATGCAGCGTTCTGGACGCAACACAGGTGAGCTGCGTCCAAAACGCTACTAGTACTGATCTGGACATAGCAGATGCTCCTAATTCATTAAGAAGTGTGCACCTCGTAATGAATTAGGCGCATCCGCCAAGTCCCGTGAGCCTTTCTCCTGAAATATTACTCCAGCCACGTGCTGGCATACTTGTCTGGTGTAATGTACACTTTGGTGTCGCTAATGATGAATTTGCTGGACTTCACCGCATCCTGTCCAGACCCAGTTCGGCCCACAATGGCTTAATAATGCCAAAAGTCTGTGTTTTCACAACTGAAGTTGTGCAGCTTTTCTTTTACATTTCAATGTATTCTCTACTCCAGATTACTGCTAAACACCTTTGGTGAATTGGGTTTTTAGTGATTGTAATTATTTTTCCCACGAAACATATGAAATAATATGATTTATTATTTTAGTTTAGTTTTTTTTTAATGATCTACATTTTTCTATGTTTTACAGAAAGACCCAGACTATCTGCAACGTTGGTTGGACAGTTTTGTTTCTAGCTATGAACAATTCCTAGATGTTGACTTTGATGAGTTACCGACAAGGTAAGTATGAATGACGCCTTAAAGGGAACCTGTCACGTGAAAAAAAACAACAAAACTCTATTAACCTGCAGATATGGGGTGAATCTGTAGGTTAAGAGCATTCTGAAACTGTCCTGCGCCAGCAGTTAGATCCCCGCTGCCAGGAGGAAAGGAATTTTATTCCTCCAATCAGCACCCTGGTTTCAGTCATGGGGTTGTGCCGGTGCGGGTTCAGTCACCGCTCTGTGCATAGAGAGCGGCGGCTGTAGCCACGCCCGGCACTGACTGACCGCAGCTCAGCATTAGGTCCGGCTGTCAGTCAGTGCTGGGGTGTGGTTACAGCCGCTGCTTTCTATGCTCTGAGCGATGAGAGAAACCGCGCCAGCGCCGCCTCTGTGACTGGAACCGAAACTCTGCCAGGGTGAATATAATTCATTTCCTCCTGGCAGCGGGGGTCTAAGTGCCAACACCAGGCAGGTTCAGAACGCTATTAACCTGCAGATTAACCCCATATTTGTAGGTTAATAGCGTTATTTTATGTGACCAGTTCCCTTTGATGGTATTTCAGACCAATGAAACAGCACTTGTAGTGGAATACCGTTCCCATACTAAATATTGCCACTTACCTTTACGGTTTTATTTTCTGGTTAGAGTTGATGATGAGCCCCCGGGGATATCCATGCTTGCAGACCACATCTTACAAGTACTCCGGCTCCAGCTGCTGTACTGTGTGCAGAAGACGGCTGACGGTCTGGAGGAGGAACAGCAGGCACTGTCTCTTCTACTTGTGAAATTTTTCATTATAATTTGCAGGTGAATTGCTGCTCATTATGTAGTTACCGGCTTCCTAACTGTTTATTACTACAATATAATTATAAGGTTATTTTCTTCTGTAGAGATTTTATGAGCGTTTTATTGCTGTGTGATTCTACATTCAATTTTGTATATGTATTAGAAGAGATTGCACAAGTTGACACAACTGCATATATACCGTATTTTTCAGATGCACCGGACTATAAGACGAACACCAAATTTTGGGGTGTAATATAGGAAAAAAATATTTTTTGTAAGATGGGGGTCCATCTTATAGTCCATCTTACCTGGGGGGCGGTGGAGCTAGGGTTACAGGAGACCGGGTCCTTCAGGAAGCTGGGTCTCCAGCAGCGGGGAGTTGCGGTGGTGGTGGATCAGGATCGCAGCGCCCTCCGTTCCCTCCCTCAGGAACTTGGCGGCTGCAGCAAAAGGGATGAGATGGCTGCTCCCTCAGGAACTTGGCGGCTGCAGCAAGAGGGGTGAGATGGCTGCGGGCCCGGTGTCTGCCTGGGGGCTGGTGATCGGTGTGAGGGCTTTCCGGTGTGCGCTGCCATCTTCCTGAAGCTGTGAATATGGCCGGCCGAGCTACCAGTCTACGCATGCGCTGGCTTGGGCGACCATTTTCCTGTAGATCACAATTTCAGGAAGATGGTCGCGCACACCGGAAAGCCGCGTCTCACACCGGCCCGCAGGATCTCACCCCTTCTGCCGCCGTCGAGTTCCTGAAGGAGGGAGGGAACTGAGGGCCCTGCGATCCCACTCCACCACCACCGCAACTCTCAGGTATCAGGCTCTACGTTCGGACCATAAAACGCACCCCCCATTTTCCTCCCAAATTTTGGGAGAAAAAAATGCGTCTTATGGACCGAAAAATACACGCACGCAGAGTAACCCCCATTGCATAGTTTGTTTGTTTTTTAAAAATGTCAGCATTATTTATCCCCTTCATAACAAGTGTTTTTAGTACTTAGTAGCACCCCTTTGGCTGTTATGACCTGCTGAACATTTGATGCATAGCCAGACACCAGCTTCTGGCAATATTTATGAGGGATTTTAGTCCATTATTCTTGGGCTGTGACCTCCAGCTCACTGATATTGTTGGGTTTGTATACTGCAATGCAGCCTTAAAATCTCATTACATTTTTTTTTTTTTGTTTGGATTCGAGTCAAGCGAATGTGATGACCACTTCAGAATCATCCAATACTTCTGCTAAAACTAAACCTGGGTGGGTTTTGCCATTTTTTGGGGGGATCATTGTCATATTGGAAGGTCTAATGATGCCCGAGGTTCAGCTTCCTCACAGACTGCATGATGTTTTCTCGTAGTATTTTTTGATACTTTTATTGAATTCAGTTTGCCCTCCACACACTGCAGGATTCCAGTGCCACAGAAAACAGACGCCCCAGAGCATCACCCAGCCACCACCATGCTGCACTGTAGTATGGGTTGTTTTTAGCGTATTCTTCATTCTTCCTCCTCCAGACATACTGCTGATCTATAGGTCTGAAAAGTTCACGTTTTGTTTCGTCTCTCCAAAGAACAGAAACCTCAAACACCTGGGGCTTATCTAAATGGCTTTTAGAATTTTGAAACCAATTTTTCTTGTGGATTTGAGTCAGTAAAGCTGCGTGGCTTGTAGTTCAGGTATTGAGACCCCCAGTATTTGGTAATCATCTTATTGTGCAAACTGAGAACCTAATCTCCCTGCAGGTCTTTTGCAGTTATTGGAGAGTGTTTGACCTCCTGCCTCCTCGGGGATCTGATGGTTTCCTCTCTCAGCCACAACCAGCTAGTGTAGCCATTGTTCATAAAGTGAACATGACAACTGCTCCATGCTGTCAGAATCACAGGCTGCATAAATCCTAGTCAAGCTCAGTCATTTCAGGCAGCTATGAACTCTGAAACGCTGCCATGTTTCAGGGAAGATGTAGCTTTGAAAGCTGACAGGGGGCCATGCTGCTTGGGTTACTAGTCCAAGAGGCCGGTCCATGACGACTTCCCCCTTCCCACTTTCTTTGAGTGACAGGTCTCTCCTATGCACACATGTAGAGTAAAACATACACCTGCCTGAAATGATGGAGCCGGAGTCTGACTCAAACTGCAGCAGTATCAGGCAGCATGAATCAGTTGTCATGTTCTCTTTAACTTTGAATTTATTAACTATGGCCTAAATTCTTAAGTTTTATGCAGAATCTGGTGTAAAACACTGCGAGAAACATTTGCAACTTTTGACATAAGCAAGTGTTGGGTGGATTTGGGGAGAAGCCATGGCGGGATGTAGTTACACCCGACCATCAAATTCATCAATAGTGCTAGTGTTTCTTACTCCAGAAGTGTAACTCCATGCACTGACTGGAATGACATTTCTGGTAAGGCACACGGAGACATATATCACTGATAAGATGCGTCAAAAATGGCATTTGGCATTTTATTCCTCTTCGCTTCTCATTAAGGCTGGTGTACGAAACACCAGTTATAATATGTTTCCGACTATGTATCTAGGAATCTTCAGTGCCTTTGTATATTTTTGTATCCTTTTCCTTGTAAGGCTCTGACCTCGTCTCTTAAAGAAGCACTCTCATAAAGATTTTTTTTTTGCTAAATCTGTGTTTATGTGTATGTACTGTGGTGTGTATGTGTTAATAGCGTTCGTCTTCTCCGGGATCCAGCTCCGTTCTGCTTTTCTTCTCAGTGACGTCTCTGCTGTTCAGACTACCAATGTGTGAGTCCTGACGTCTCTCTTACAATGTAACCTCGTTCTGACACTCTAGAGACTTCCATTATAAAAGCCACTTCCAGGTCAAACAAACCGCAGGGTAACGCAGAGAGTCTGCAGAGCGGTGACCTCCGTAAGAAAAGGAGCAGAAGGGTGCTGGATGCTGGAGAAGGAGACAGTATGTGAGGACATTAATATACACCCTACACTACATAGACACAGATGTAGTAAAAAAAAACCTTAATGGGAAGGCTTCCTTAAAGGAAATCTATCAACAGGTTTTCACTACCTCATCTGTGAGCAGCCTGATGTCGGCAAAGAGAAGCTGAATCCATCCTGGTATCATTTAGATTTCTGGGTGCAGCCGTTCACACAAGAGCTTTTAGATTTAACAATGAAGCAGAGCTGAGAAAGCTAACCGCGCCTGCACCAGGCTCTATATATACAATGTACATAGACAGTGAGAAGCCTGTCACAGCAGGGGGCGTTGCCTGACCAGGAGGCACCAGCTGCACAGCAATGATAAGCTCCTGGTGCTAAAACAATCATTGTAAGCAAACAAAAACCTCAGCTTGATAAGAGAGGCATTGCTGAAATCTGTGTTTTAGGCTATGTGCCCACGATGCAGAAATGAAGCAGAAAATTTCTGCATCTCCCTGGCAGAAAAAAACGCATGCAGATTGTGCATGCGTTTTTCCAGCAGAATACATGCGGATTCACATGCGTTTCCGCATGCAGATTGACAAGCACTTTCCAGGCGATAGCATCACTTGGAAAGTGCTTGACAACTAGGTCACACTATATAAATCCATGCAAACAGCATGGATTTATACAGTGTGAACCGTAAAAATTAAAACAAATAAAGCTATACTCACCCCCGAGGCCCCGGCGTGTGCAGCAGTGCTCGTTCCTGTCTGGTTCCCGGCTGCCGGCATATCGCGAGACAAAGCGGTGAAGGGCCTGCGGTCACATGACTGTGACGTCACCGCAGGTCCTCAAGCGATGCCGGCATTCAGAGAGAAGACGCCGGACAGGTGAGTATAAACTTTATTTGTTATTTTATTCTTTTTTTACAGGTACAATGGTACCCAGGTCTGGATGAGAGTCTCCTCTCCTCCAGAACTGGGTACCATCCGCACATAGAGACGCATAGAAGCCGCTTGTACAAATGTACAGTCGCGGTTTCTATGCGTCTCAATGCAAGTCAATGGCGGGAGTTCCGCTGCGCTTCCGCAAAATTAAATGACATGCTGCGGATTTTTGTACGCAGCATAAACGCTGCGGAAAAATCCGCAGCATGTGCATAGAACATGCGGAATCCCCTTGGGGACCATGGGGTGCGGATTACCTAGCGTTTTACAAGCGTTTCCGCTGCGGAAATTCCGCAGCATAAACGCTTGGAAAACGCTACGTGGGCACACAGCCTTAACCCCTACAGCAGAGGTCTCAAACACGCTGGCCGCATGCGGCCCCTGAGGCTGCTTTATGCGGCCTGCAGGCACAGACCCCTTGACAATACCGACCTGGTCCAGGAGGAGCTGCCGACAGCAGCACTGCATTATCGCGCAGAGACCGCATCTGATATCTGCATCCCAGCGCAGCGGCGTATGACATCACTGCCATGCGCAGATGTCAGCTGCTGGCCTCTGATTGGCCGGCAGCTGGCATTGGTAATGCTGTGCTGGGAGACGGTCTCTGCGCGTCAATGCAGCGCTGCTGTCGGCGGCTCCTCCTGGTCCAGGTTGGGATCGTCAAGGGGTCTGTGCCTGTGGGCCGCATGTGCACAAAGGACGCAGAGGGAGCGGAGGACAGGTGAGAGGAATCTTCTTCTTTTTTTTTTTTTTCTTTTTTATGTGTGTGAAGAACAGCGCAGGGGACAATTCTACAAGATGGGGACGTGGATGGGACGTTACTACCGGATGGGGGACATTACTCCAAGACGAGCACCAGGATGGGGCACATTTCTACAAGATGGGGACCACCAACATGGGGCACATTTCTACAAGATGGGGACCACCAACATGGGGCACATTACTGCAAGATGGGGACCACCAACATGGGGCACATTACTGCAAATGGGGACCACCAACATGGGGCGCATTATTGCAAGATGGGGACCACCAACATGGGGCGCGTTACTGCAAGATAAGGACCACCAACATGGGGCACTTTACTGCAAGATGGGGACCACCAGGATGGGGCACATTACTGCAAGATGGGGACCACCAGGATGGGGCACATTACTGCAAGATGGGGACCACCAGGATGGGGCACATTACTAGATGTTTGCCAGATTTACTCTATGGTGCTAATTGTAAAACAATATTACTGTATGTGGCCATTTGGAGGAAACAAAATTGTAAAAAAAAAAATTAAAAATAAAGCATAAAAAAATATTTTGCCACCCAAAAATGCTGTTTTATATAAACTAAATAACAAAAAGTGCACGTTTATTATCGCCACATCCGTAACGACCCAAGCTATAAAAAAATAAAATAAACACAGCAAAAATGTTCAGACAGTGTTCAGACAGTGTTCAGACAGTGTTCAGACAGTGTATACCTGCCGACATTCTCTTTAACTGTAAGGACCACTGTCTTGATTAAGAACAGGAGGCCATGGGCTAAGATTCCTCAAGAACGCTGCCAGAAGCTGCATCGCGTGTGCTCTACTAAGTACTAAAGACACTTCTCATGAAAAGGGGGGTAAATAACTCCGAGGCTTCAGTAGTCATCATCTGTGGCATTTGTGTAGAATCTGGCGAAACCTCTTGTTACATTAATATTTGTGTTGATCTATTAAATTTTTTTTGTTTGATTTATTGCAAACGGCAGAAAGTTTGTAAATGTTACTAATGGACCTTATTTGCAATGGGGGTTTAATAATATAGATAACCATTGCGAAAATATGTCTTTCTTTCTCTAGACCTATTGCAAATCCATAGGCCTGAAACGTTTTTGTTTCTTCACTCCACATATTTGTCAGATTGTGATGATCAGCCTATGTGGTATTTTCTGATCAGTGCTCGGTATTTTTTCTAAACCCATAAAACTTAGCCTTCCAAAGCTTGCTGTTTCGTTGCTGTTTTTTTTTCATGATGCCAGTAGTTCAGCATGACCGTGTATATATAGGACATTTTCTGGTACCGGTCACAGACTTTTCCTGAGCGCTGTGTGTTACATCGCAAATGCTCTTGAACTACTAAGTGGAGTTCTGCAGCTTTGACAGTTTTCTTTTCCTTTTTCACTGGAAACATTGTTGCCTGACCTTAAGGTTTAGTTCACATTCAACAATATTATCTAATTGTCTGTCCTCAGGAACCTGTCCAACGTGGAGGAGATTGGCTGCTGCTCGTACATTAACCATGTGATTACAATGACAACACTATATGTCCAGCAGGTAATCTTGCTATGTGTACACCAGGTTTAAATTGTTTGTGGCTGATGATTACAATCTCTACCTTGATTGAAAGATCCCAAGGCTATACTACACTTAGTATTTTCTAGAAGGGCCACTTATTAAAAAGTATAAGTTCCAAAACCTTATGATATCTAATTTTTTTGGTCACTTGGAATCTGAGTGCTGAGAACTCCACTGATTTTTAGAATTACAGAAGTTGTACAGGTTTTTCACCAAAGTCTGCAGTCACTTTTAGTGACTGCAGACTTGTGAATCCTCACAGCGTGCTGCGATATGCATACTTCATGTCACATTCCAAGTAGACATGCACAGGCTCTCTCAAAACAAGCGAATTGAGCAAGGCCGCACACTTCTAGTCGGAATGGGGCCGGGAGTATGCACATCGCATATTTGCAGTTACATAACTGCACTAGACCGCCGCCAGCATGAGACTCCTCAAATCACGCAATCTGAGGATTTACAAATCTGCAGTCACACAGAGTGACTGCAGACTTTAATGGAAAACCTGGTCAGCACTTTTAAAAGGAATCGGTCAGCAGATGTTTGCTACCTCATCTGAGAGCGGCGTAATGTAGGCAGGAGTGGATTAAGAGTAGCAAGGACCCCAGGCAGTTTAAAAGGCGTGCCACACACCCACCCACCCACCACAACACACACACCTGATGTATCACGTGACATGTCACATGATCCCCTCTGATAGATCATGTGATAGTTCACGTGAAATTCATTTGGCACAATATTAATATATTAGAATCATTTTTTTACATTAACTGTGACTTAATATTGAGCACAATTATGTATGCTGACATCCCCTATATACAGTATGAGACCCTGCATAAAATATGAGCTGCCACATAATCCTTCTATACACAGCAGGGAGCCGCACAACGCCATCTATACACAGCACGGAGCCCCACGGCGCCATCTATACATAGCAGGAGGCCGCACGGCGCCATCTATACACAGCGGGAGCCACACGGCGCCATCTATACATAGCAGGAGGCCGCACATAGCCATCTATACACAGCAGGGGGCCACATGTAGCCATCTATACACAGCAGGGGGCCGCACGTAGCATCTATACACAGCGGGAGGCCTCACGTAGCCATCTATACACATGGGCTCCCCCCCCCCCGGAGACCCGGGCCCTGGGCGGTAGCCCAGATTGCCCTCATTATAATCCGCCTATGAATGTAGGCAATGAAAAGGTGAATCCAACGATGTATCACTGGGTGTATCAGTCCCCACACGATCAGAGCGTTTAGATTTAGAATGAAGCAGAGGTGAGAAAGCTCCCCCTGCCCACATCAGGCTCTCTATATACAATGGCTATACACAGTGAGGTGCTTGTCACAGGTAGGGGCGTTGCTAGTGTAGTCCGGCAATGTTAACATCTTAGTGATAAATCCTTCACAGTTAGTAAACTGCAGCACACACTTTGACAAGTGACAGATCCCTGAATTCTGTGTTTCAGCCTTTATCTCCTGCTGTCTTCAGATTACAGAGCAAAAACCTGCTGACAGATTCCCTTTTTAAAGCATTTTTTCTTTTTCTGAAACCCTTGCACAGTTTGTCCTAAAAAACAAGCAAACTGTGTCTTACTTGCCCTTCTTGGGCTAAGTTTCTATCGCTTCTCCCGATGTTTTTTGTCTTCAGCACTGACGTCATGTCGCCAGCTCATCAGCCAATCAGAGAACTCAGCAGCTTGCCTCAATAGATGGCAGAGCCTCCAACTTCACTGATGTTCTTTCTATTTCATAATTATGGCTCCAACTGTGCTCACTGGAACCTTCAGTAGTTTAGAAATTCTTCTGTAACCAATGCCATCAGTATGTTTTGTAACAATAAGGTTGTGAAGGTCTTGAGACAGCTCACTGGTCTTACTAATAATGAGATGTTTCTTGTTTAACACCTTGGTAATGAGACACCTTTTTATAGTCTATCAGTTAATTAGCTGATATTATTTTTCACTAAGTGGCAGTATTGCTTTCTAATTACTGATAGATCTCAGCTGTTGCCATGACTTTCCATGGCTTTTTGCACCTCTTTCTTCATGTGTGCAATACTTTTTCCCTGTCTCATTTCTCATTATTACACATAACTTAATTTATGGACATCTATGGTTGATTTTTTTGCCTGTGTGGATTGGATGAGTTGTTACTGACATATGGTGAGAATTTCATGTCAATAGCACCTTTAGAAATATATTTACTTAGAAAATTGGAAATACTTATTTCACCCACTATACCTACTTCTTCTAATGCCACATTCACACGTTCAGTATTTGGTCAGTATTTTACATCAGTATTTGTAGGCCAAAATCAGGAGTGGAACAATCAGAGGGAAAGTATAATAGAAACACGTCACCACTTCTGTATTTATCACCCACTCTTGGTTTTGGCTTACAAATACTGATGGAAAATGCTGACCAAATACTGAACGTGTGAATGTGGTCTAACAGCTGTTGATTTGCAAGATTCAAGCATTTACTAAATTAAACCTCAGGATTTCTGACGGGTCCATTTGCTTACTGTTATAAAAGTTATACCAGTAATTACAAGGTTTGGTAATTGCGCTCAGCCACATTGGTGTCTTCTGTATTGATGGAGCAATCAGTGTAAATAAGACCCAATTTCTAAATTATGGCAACTATTCTAATTTTCTAGACATAGGTGTACTTTCTAGGATGTCAGTAAGTAGTAATAAATGATGACTCTTTTGCAGCTTAAAAGTAAGACGAAGGAAAAAGAAGTCACGGACCAAGCCCCTGTAGAAGAATTTGTAAGACATGCTTTGGTGTTTTGTGAAAGCCTCTATGACCCATATCGGAACTGGCGGAATATTGTGTCTGGGTACGTGTCATGAAGAATGTATAAAGCATTCCACCTCTAGCTACATGAGAAGATGCCGCATTTACAATTGTCATTGCCCGGTGTTTAGACGTATACAACATACGTATGTCACATGATTTTCGGAGTACTGAGCAGTGCCTGCACAACAGACTTCTCGTGTGTAGAATTTTCTGACAGAGTAGCACTCCATAACCAGACCAAATGATACAATTCTGACCAGTGTCACTTTGTGGTAACCTCTCTGGAACACTTCAATGGATCACAGTGATTCTGAGATTGTTTTATTAGGAAGTTAGAACGGTTAAAAGTTGACAAGCAATTTCTCAATTTTCCAACAAAATTTACAAAATCATTTTTTTTTTTTTAGGGACTACATCACATCAGAAGTGACTTTGAGGGGTCTATATTTCAGAAAATACCCAAAAGTAACAACATTCTAAAAATTGCGCCCCTCAAGGAGCTCAAAACCACATTCAAGAAGTTTATAAACTTTTCAGGTGCTTCACAGGAATTAAAGGGAACCTGTCACCAGAAAAAAAAAAAACTATTCATCTGCAGGTTAATAGCGTTAGAACCTGCGCTGCGCTTGCACATAGCCAAAGGCTGCAGGGAGGAAATGAGCATTATTCTCCCTGGCAGCATTCGGTTTCAGTCACAGGGGCTGCGCCGGTTCAGTCACCGCTCTGAGTATAGAGAGCAACGGCTGTAACCACGCCCCCGGCACTAATAATAATGATCTTTTTATTTATATAGCGCCAACATATTCTGCAGCACTTTACAATTCAGACAATTTACAGACATTATGGGCACTGTCCCCATTGGGGCTCACAATCTTCGCTCCCTATCAGTATTCAGTATGTCTTTGGAGTGTGGGAGGAACCCGGAGAACCCGGAGGAAACCCACGCAAACATGGGAGAACATAGAAACTCCTTGCAGATGTTGTCCTTGGTGGGATTTGAACCCAGGACCCCAGCACTGCATGGCTGCAGTGCTAACCACTGAGCCACCGTGCTGCCCATGCGGGACTGACTTACACTGGCTCTGCATTGGGGCTCAGCTGTCAGGGCTTGGGGAGCAGTTACAGCTGCCGCTGTGTATCCTCAGACCGGTGACTGAACCGATGCCGCCCCTGTGACTTAAACCGAATGCTTCCGGCTAGAATAAAGTTAATTTTCTTCCCTCTGCATTTGGCTATGTGCAGGCGCCATGCAGCATAATAACGCTGTTAACCTGCAGATTGTCAGCAGCGTAGAGGGAGGGAGGTGAGCAGCTAACTGCTGTATAGAAATCAATGGACTGGAGAGAGGTGGCTGGGATATCAGGAGTCATCCTCTCTCCTGAAATGTAACTGCTGGGCGCACTTATACAGGGTCTGAGCAGGAACTAATGGACACGCTCCATAAAAACCAGCTGTACACTACGAAAGATGAAAGATCTCATTGCATTAGAATGACAGCAGATAGAAAAGCAAGTCAAGTTGCAAACTTTAGTATTTTCATGCTATCTAAATAATTAAGTCAATTTTAATAACTTGAGAATACCCCTTTAACCCATTCAGCAATAGACAGTGCAACAGAAAGTAAGGCAAAAATACATCGCATTTAACATGGAAAAAACATTTGTCTCCAAAGGTGGGCAACCTCGTATGTTACATGCCTCGATACAAAATATAGTTGTAAATATTTAACTTCCTTTTCACTGCAGTATGAAGAGAAAGAAACAATATTGCCTGTTCAAAACCTATAAGTCACTTTTCTTGCACCTTTTTTTTTTTTTTTATCCCCTCAACTATTTTCCAAAATGTTGTAATGAACAAGAGCATTTCTGATTCCACCGGCTGAGTAGTGGGGTCGGAGGGTGGGTAGATGTTTCGTTTGCTGTCAATGTTAATGTGATATCTGCAAAATTTTAAGTTCTAATGACCTACCGAGTGATTAACATTTCTCAGCTTGACTACTGCAGCTACTAATATTGAATCGCATTGTCTTTCAGACGAAGCATCAGTCCTGTGGAAAAGAGCAGACAGAAATACAAAGCCGCTCCGCTAACCGTAGAATTCATTCCCTTCTTTTACCGTGAGTGACAATGTTACATAAGGATTAATAGTGTCTTTTTATTGGATGAGGTTTATAGATGACATCTTTATGTTTCAGAATGTTTCCAAGAAAGTGAACATCTCAAGGAAAGTTTAAAGTGCTGCTTATTGCATCTGTTTGGAGCTGTTTTATCTGGTGGGCAAGTAAGTTGACACCTTCTCCCACATAGTGTCCCGCATAGTGTTTTATGTTTATTGCTTTGAGATATTTAGGTATTTCCTATAGTTTTATCGGGACTACCAAACTGACATAAACTTAACCGCTTCCAGACCGCCCACTGTACATAAACGTCGGTGCTGCCTGGGCTCTGTGCAGCGCCGACGTTTATGAACCGTTGGTGGTCCTGCAAGTGCTGCGGTTGCGGTTCAGAGCGACAGCTCTGACAGGGGACATCATCGGGACCTGATTGGATCAGGTCCCAATGATGTTAACCCTTTGCTATCTTCTATATGCCGCGATCTATAGTGATCGCGGCATTTAGAAGATAGTGAGAGGAGAGGGGGTCGTCCACTTACCTCTCCGATGGCCCCCTGATGTTTTTCAGGACCTGGCGTTGTTATGGCAGCCGGAGGTCACATGACCGCCTCCGGATCTGCCATATATGGTGTCCTGCTAGGCTCAGCCTGCAGCTGAAGTCTAGCAGGAGACAGACAGTGTGAAACTGTCAGCAAAGTTCTCATGCAATGCAATACATGTCTATTGCATTGCATGAGAACAGTGATTAGAAAAATAAAAATTAATGTCCCATACAGGGACTAAGTAAAAATGTAAAAAAAAAGTCTAAAAAATGTTTTCAAACTGTTAAAAAAAAAATCACAAAATAAATAAAAATAAAATATTAAACCAATAAATCTGTATAGTTATGACAAAACAAAAAAAGTACACACATTTGGTATCGCCGCATCCGAAACAGCCCGATCTATAAAACTGTCACACTAATTAACTCCTACTGTGCACACCGTAATAAAAATAAATAAAAAAACGGAGCAAAAAATTATGCTTTTTCATCATATCGCCAAGCAAAAAGTGGAAAAAAATGCGATCAAAAAGCAAAATGGAAATAAAAATGGTACCGCTGAAAATGTCATCTTGTTCCGCAAAAAAAAGCCGCCATACAGCTCCATCAGCCGAAAAATAAGTTATAGCTCTCAGAATAAAGCGATGCAAAAAAAATATTTTTTCTTTAAAATTGTTTTATTGTGTAAAAGCGCCAATTCATAAAAAAATATACAGTAAGTGTAGTATCGCTGTAAACGTACTGACCCTAAGAATAAAGCTGCCTTATCACTTTTACCACACGCAGAACGGCATAAAAAAAAACCTCAAAAAACTATTCCTGAATTGTTGGTTTTTGTTAATTTTACCTCCCAAAAAACGGAATAGAAAGCGATCAAAAAATGTCACGTACCCACAAATGGTACCAATAAAAATGTCAATTCGTCCCGCAAAAAACAAGCCATCACATGACTGTCGGCCAAAATATGGAAAAATTATAGCTCTCAAAATATGTCGATGCAAAAACTAGATTTTGCAAAAAAAAAAAGCGTCTTTTAGTGTGTGACAGCTGTCAGTCACAAAAACCCGATATAAATCTGGTATCTCTGTAATCGCACCGACCCGAAGAATAAAGTAATCTAATCAGTTATATCACACTAGGAACGGCGTAAAAAATAAATAAAACCAATTCTTCACCTGCTACTGATTAGTTTATTATGTCTCCCAAAGATCCCAGTAAGGCTCTGCTCACATGTATCCTGCGCTCTGCGCTGAGCACTTACTCCAGAGTTTCCATGTAAATCTCTGAAATACGTGATTCAGCCGGAACCCATGACGGAAGATTCCCTGTGATAAGGCAGATATAGGCCACTGTGGATGCCGTCTGGCCTGTGATCCCACGGTGTCATTTGTTTTAGGCGTGCATAAAAGTGCGGTTGGCCACAGTTTTGTGCACTTCTGTAAAAAAGGACACCGCTAAACATAGGCCAGACGGAGTCCAGAGTAACTCTGCTGCCTCATTACAGTGAATGGATCCTGCAGGGGTTTCATCTGAATTACATCACTTGGAAATTTAGATGGAAACCCCGATCTAAGTGCTCAGCCTAGAGCGCCGGATAAATGTTACGTAAAATGTTCCCAATAAAAGCTTCAACTCAGGCCTCAAAAAAAGCTAGTCCCCACTCAGGTCCGTCATCTGTTAAAAATATAAGGGACTTCCAAGTTACTGGTAGCAGAAAGGCTCTGGAAAAGCGAAATGGCCCTTGCCCCCCAAAAGAAATTCAGAAAATTTTGTGCTCCCAAATCCAAATGCCTATTCTACAATAATTTGTTCTCCAATTGTAAAATAGCGCTCCGTCCCTCCCAGATCTCGCCGTATGGCTAAGCGGTACGATACAGCCACATATGGGGTATTGCCACTTTTAGAAGAAATTGTGTGACATTTCGGCACCATTTTTACCCATTGCGCGAAAATTGTGTGAAAATGTAAAATCTGAGGGTAAAACATTTTTTTGTGGTAAAAATATTATGTTTTCTTCACTGCCCAATAGTATAAATTTAAAAATGAAAAAATACTCACTACTTCCCTAGATGAATTCCTTGAGAGGTGTAGTTTACAAAATTGGGTCACTTGTGGGGGTTTCTGCTGTTTCGGCATGTCAGCAACTCTTCAAATGTGACATGGTGTCTGCTGCCTATCCCAGCCAACATAGCGCTCCTTTCTCTTCCGAACCCTGCCATACACCAAAGCAGTGGTTTTCCCATACATATGGGGTATCGGCGTACTCAGGAGAAATTGCACAACAAATTTCATGGTGCAATTTTTCCTGTTATCCTTATGATAATGCAAAATTAGGGGATGAAAAACTTTTTTTGTGGGAAAAATGTGAAAATTTTATTTTTGCGACTCAATATTATAAACTTCTGTGAAGCACCTGGGGGTGCAAGGTGCTCACCACACATCTAGCTAAGTTCCCAAAATGGTGTCACTTGTGGGGGGTTTCCACTGTTTAGGCACATCAGGGGCTCTCCAAACGCAACATGGCGTCTGCTAATTATTCAAACAAATTTTACATTCAAAAAGTCTAATGGCGCTCCTTCCCTTCCGGACACAGCAGTGCGCCCAAACAGTGGTTTTCCCTCACATATGGGGTATCAGCGCGCTCAGGAGAAATTGCACTACAAATTGTGTATTCCATTTTTTCCTGTTACCCTTGTGAAAATAAAAAAAATGGGTCTAAAGTAACATTTTTGTGAAAAAAAAGTTAAATGTTCATTGTTTTCTTCCACATTCCAAAAATTCCCGTGAAACACCTGAAGGGTTAATAAAGTTTTTGAATGTGATTTTGAGCACCTTGAGGGGTGCAGTTTTTAGAATGGTGTCACTTTTGGGTATTTTCTGTCATAAAGACCTCTCAAAGTCACTTCAAATAAGATGTGGTCCCTAAAAAAAATGTTTTTGTAAATTTTGTTGGAAAAATGAGAAATCGCTGGTCAACTTTTAACCCTTATAGCTTCCTAACCAAAAAAAAAATTTGGTTCCAAAATTGTGCTGATGTAAAGTAGACATATGGGAAATGTTATTTATTAACTATTTTGTGTGACATATCTCTCTAATTTAAGGGCATGAAAATTCAAAGTTTGAAAATAGCAAAATTTTCAACATTTTTGCCAAATTTCCGATTTTTTTCACAAATAAACGCAAGTGATATCGAAGAAATTTTACCACTATCATGAATTACAATATGTCACGAAAAAACATTCTCAGAATCAGGGGAATCTGTTGAAGCGTTCCAGAGTAATTACTTCATAAAGTGACAGTGGTCAGAATTGAAAAAATTGGCCTGGTCACGAAGGCAAAAACAGGCTCTGGCGCAAAGTGGTTAAAGCAACCCTCCATCCCCCAAAATTACATGTGACTGTTCATTTCTAATGTCTGGCTTTTACTTTGCTTCTTGTCCTTTTGTCTGTGAAATTAGTGCCCCATTTCTCCACGTCCAAAATCTCCAATGCAGAGGCATAGGTGGCGCCTTACAAAGTCTAAACTACGACTCTCATTTTTTACCATTGACGTGGGATGGATGCCGAGCAGACGTGGCATACACAGAGGGGGAATCCTTCAGACTTGCGTCAATGCTCGTCATGCCTGGACAGTGGCCGTTTTGGACATAAAGAAATGGAACATTGTTCTCGGACAGACGGATCAGCCATAGAGTGGAGTCCATTAGGTTTAATGACCTTATATTAGATATGTATGGGCACAGTTACTGTAGAGGGAGGATGGTTGCTCTAACTGCTTTTGGTTCGCTCATTGGCTTTAAACGTCCAGGTGGTCTCGCTCCTACTCTGCAGTGAAGTTCTAAAACATCACTACATAGCAGGGCAACTGCACGCTATCAGTTTCTTACCATCTTGTCTTCTCGATCGCTATATACACAGCGCTAAAGAAACACTGTGTATTCATTAATGGGAACCGCCTGCAGCACGTCCTCCTCCATACACAACGGTCAAGTGATTGCTGTGTATAGGGAGAGAGCTGTATTTGCAGGGTTATAAGAGACCCCGACAGCTCTGCCGTGCAGCCAGTAGGCTAATATACAAGCCCCAATTACAAGGGAAATGAGATGAAAATCTTTAAAGTAGAACCTGTCAGCACAATTTTGTAATGTAAAGTAAAGCAATGTCTGTAATGGCGCTGTATTACTGATTACATTGATGCCCTTAGTGAAGAAATCAGCTTTGTTGTTCTTCTTTAATCACCATTTGACGTTTTCTGCTAATTAGATTTTGGTTCACAGGGGCCGGACTGTGCACTGGGTCTTCTCCTCCCTGTCTGTGATTCCCTGGCCCCTCAGCTGCCTCCGATCTGTGAATGACAGATCACTACTGAGATTTCATATAGAGGAGGCAGCTCATTCACAGACGTAGGGGCCAGGGAATCACAGGTAGTAAGGAGAAGACCCAGCGCACAGTCCGGCCCCTGTGCACCGAAATCTAATTAGCAGAAAACCTGAAATTGTGATTAAAGATGAACAACAAAGCGGATTTCTTCACCACAGGTATCAATCAGTACACAACAATACAAACTCCCTGGAACCTCACAATCCTGTCAAGCAGTTGATCAGCTGGGCGCTGCCAAGAGTGCTACCAATCTAGTATTAATAGGACTATCCTAGAGATAAGCTGTTGGCCTTGGAGGTCCCATTTTCTATTCCTTTAACTCTACACAGGTTCAGTTCACAGCTACTGATAGGCGATTAAAAACTGCCACAGTCCTGTTATGTTAGCTACAGCGCCATGACATTGCAACAGCGTCGCTGCTACCTTAGGGCTTGCCACAATCAATCTGTGTCCTGTTATCCCAGACTTGGTTACTTGCAGTAACATGGTTGAAAATTGCTTCTATTCTAATTATTATTTCATCATTTGTGTGAAGTCTACAGTTGTTTTTTTTTTTTTTTATATATATATATTTGTGTGTGATGCCATTTGTTGCTTGAGTTTGGATTTGATCAGGCTGCTAGGCATTTACCTATATATCCCCTTTTTTAGAGAAACGCTCTTCTGCTCATTTCTCCTGCCACCATGGAAGTCCTAATGCGTGTATTGGCAGACTGTGACACGTGGGATGACCGTGACCCGGATGAAGTGAGTCGTAAAGCAGAGCTGACCCTGAAGTGTCTGACAGAGGTGGTGCACACCCTATTAGTTAGTAGCTCTGACCAGCGGCAAGTGGAAATCAGCACTGTATTAGAGAATTACTTCAAGCTCCTCAACTCTGACCACTCTGCATTACCGGGATTGAGAAGGACCAGGCAGTGGGAGAGCAGGTTCACCACTCTGCAGATAAAAATGCTAAGTAAGTTTATTACTCACTTGTGAAAACGTGAAATTGTAGTTAAAAGGAACCCCAAATGCTATTAAAGGGAGTCTGTCACCAGGTCTTTGCCACCTAATCAGAGCAGAATAATGTAGAGACTGATTCAGAGCAATGTGTCGCTTACTGGGCTGCTTTCTGTTCTTTTGATTTAAATCACCGTTTTATCAGCAGGAGATTATCAGTAGAGGACTAGTAATCCTGCTGCCATGTAGTCCTCTATAGTCATGAGCTGCGTGCTGCTGGGGGCCGCATACTCCCTGTTAGTGCAGTAATGGTTGGCTCTCTGGTAGGATGTGTTGGTGCACAATGGTAGGAGTTTAGTCCAGGTAATAATGCTTTAGGCAATCACAGTACTTAATCCAGTGCCACAAAGTTTATCAGAAAGTCATGTATCGAATAGTAGAGAGAGAAGATAAAGCATTAACGATCATGCATACATAGATCCATTACTAGTCCAATGCATTAATAATGAGACTGTAAATACAATACTCAATCAGTGACTGTTTTAGTCGAGCCTGGACATTACTGATGACCACAGTATTGTGAATAGAAAAATCAAAGTATGAGCTGGATTGTATGGCCTTTAGAGTGCAGTGCAAGTCCGATGGCATACACTCTGCATGTAAGCAAACAGTGCTAGTCACCGGTATATGGCAAAATCAGGAATTCAGAAAGTGTGATGGGACGATTTACATTTCCCAAATACAACCTTTGTTCCCAATTACGCCTGTACTATATTTTTCAGAATTTGTAATTATTTATTTAATTTTTTTTATTTTTTTCACATTTTCTGTAGATTGTATGATTGCAATGTTGAGCTGCAGAGACAGGCCAGTGCTTCAAGCGATATTCCTGAACAGTAACTGCTTTGAGCACTTGATCCGGCTGCTTCAGAACTGCAGGGTAAGGCAATGTTGTTGGCTTTAGATGGATTGTGTATAGGAACCAGTGAGACATGCCATGTGCCTTGTTAATGCAAATATTTCACCTCTGTGTTCTAGCTCAGATGGGCTAAAAAGATAAATATTGTCTTGATCAGTTAGCCATTTTTGCTATTCAACCAAATTGTGTGTGTATGTATGTGTGTATATATATATATATATATATATATATATATATATATATATATATATATAATATATATATATATGTAATATATATATATATATATATATAGTGCTTCTCACTAAATTAGAATATCATCAAAAAGTTAATTTATTTCAGTTGTTCAATACAAAAAGTGAAACTCATATATTATATAGTCATTACAGAGTGATCTATTTCAAGTGTTTATTTCTGTTAATGTTGATGATTATGGCTTACAGCCAATGAAAACACAAAAGTCATTATCTCAGTAAATTAGAATACTTTATAACACCAGCTTGAAAAATGTTTTTAAAATCCTAACTGTTGTCCTACTGAAATGTATGTTCAGTAAATGCACTCAATACTTGGTCGGGGCTCCTTTTGCATCAATTCCTGCATCAATGCGGCGTGGCATGGAGGCGATCAGCCTGTGGCATTGCTGAGGTGTTATGGAAGCCCAGGTTACTTTGATAGCAGCCTTCAGCTCGTCTGCATTGTTGGGTCTGGTGTCTCTCATCTTCCTCTTGACAATACCCCATAGATTCTCTATGGGGTTAAGGTCAGGTGAGTTTGCTGGCCAATCAAGCACAGTGATACTGTTGTTTTTAAACCAGGTATTGGTACTTTTGGCAGTGTGGGCAGGTGCCAAGTCCTGCTGGAGAATGAAATTTCCATCTCCAAAAAGCTTGTCGGCAGAGGGAAGCATGAAGTGCTCTAAAATTTCCTGGTAGACAGCTGTGCTGACTTTAGTCTTGATAAAACACAGTGGACATACACCAGCAGATGACATGGCTCCCCAAACCATCACTGATTGTGGAAACTTCACACTAGACATCAAGCAGCTTGGATTGTGGCCTCTCCACTCTTCCTCCAGACTCTGGGACCTTGATTTCCAAATGAAATGCACATTTACTTTAATCTGAAAACACCACCTTAGACCACTGAGCAACACTCCAGGTCTTTTTCTCCTGGCCCAGGTAAGACGCTTCTGGCGTTGTCTTTTGGTCATGAGTGGCTTAACACAAGGAATATGACACTTCTAGCCCATGTCCTGGATACGTCTGTGTGTGGTGGCTCTTGAAGCAATGGCTCTAGCAGCAGTCCACTCCTTGTGAATCTCCCCAAAATTTTTGAATGGCCTTTTCTTAACAACCCTTTTGAGGCTGTGGTTATCCCGGTTGCTTGTGCACCTTTTTCTACCACAATTTTTCCTTCCACTCAACTTTCCATTAATATGCTTGGATACAGCACTCTGTGAACATCCAGCTTCTTTAGCAATTACCTTTTGTGACTTTACCCTCCTTGTGGAGTGTGTCAGTGACTGTCTTCTGGGACCTCTTTCAAGTCCGCAGTCTTCCCCATGATTGTGGAGCCTACTGAAACAGACTAAGGGACCTTTTTAAACGCTTAGGAAGCTTTTGCAAGTGTTTTTTGTTATTTATTCTAATTTACTGAGATAATGACTTGTGTTTTCATTGGCAGTAAGCCATAATCATCAACATTAACAGAAATAAACACTTGAAATAGATCACTCTGTTTGTAATGACTCTATATAATATGAGTTTCACTTTTTGTATTGAAGAACTGAAATGAATTTGCTTCTTGATGATATTCTAATTTAGTGAGAAGCACTTGTATCTATGTAGATATATATATACATACACTCTGTAGGAAAAATAAGTATTTGATACACTGCCAATTTTGCAAGTTTTCCCACCTACAAAGAATGGAGAGGTCTGTAATTTTTATCATAGGTACATTTCAACTGTGAGAGACAGAATCTAAAAATAAAAAACAGAAAATCACATTGTATGATTTTTATATAATTAATTTTCATTTTATTGCATGAAATAAGTATTTGATACCGTAGAAAAACAGAACTTAATATTTGGTACAGAAACCTTTGTTTGCAATTACAGAGGTCAGACATTTCCTGTAATTCTTGACCAAGTTTGCACACTGCACCAGGGATTTTGGCCCACTCTTCCATATACATCTCCAGATGTTTCAGAGCTGTCGCTGGGCAACATTGAGTTTCAGCTCCCTCCAAAGATTTCCTTTTGGGTTCAGGTCTGGAGACTGTCTAGGCCACTCCAGGACCTTGAAATGCTTCTTACGGAGCCACTCCTTATTTGCCCTGGCTGTGTGTTTTGGGTCCTTGTCTTGCTGGAAGATCCAGCCAGGACTCCTCTTCAATGCTCTTACTGAGGGAAGGAGGGTGTTGGCCATAATCTCACGATACATAACCCCATCCATCCTCCCTTCAATACGGTGCAGTCGTACTTTCCTCTTTGCAGAAAAGCAACCCCAAAGTATGATGTTTCCCCCACCATGCTTAATGGTTGGGACGGTGTTCTTGGGGTTGTACTCATTCTTCTTCCTCCAAACACGACGAGTGGAGTTGATACCAAAAATTTCTATTTTTGTCTCATCTGACCACATGACCTTATCCCATGCCTCCTGTGAATCATCCAGATGGTCATTGGTGAACTTCAAACTGGCCTGGATATGTTCTAGCGTGAGCAGGACTGGGACCTTGGATGCACTGTAGGATTTTAATCCATTACGGTGTAGTGTTTTACTAATGGTAATGTTTGAGATTGCGGTCCGAGCTCTCTTCAGGTCATTGACCAGGTCCTCTCTTGTAGTTCTGGGCTGATTCCTGACCTTTCTCAGAATCATCCTTACCCCACGAGGCGAGATCTTGCATGGAGCCCCAGTCTGAGGAAGATTTACTGTCATCTTGTGTTTCTTCCATTTTCTAATAATTTTGCCAGCAGTTGTTGCCTTCTCAACAAGCTGCTTGCTTATTGTCCTGTAGCCCATCCCAACCTTGTGCAGGTCTACACTTTTGTCCCTGATGTCCTTAGACAGTTCTTTGGTATTTGACATGGTGGAGAGGTTGGAGTGTGATTGATTGTGTGGACAGGTGTCTTTTATACAGGTAATGAGTTCAAACAGGTGCAATTACTACAGGTAATGAGTGCAGAGTAGGAGGGCTTCTTAAAGAAAAACTAACAGGTCTGTGAGAGCCAGAGTTCTTGCTGGTTGGTAGGTGATCAAATACTTATTTCATGCAATAAAATGCAATTCAATTATTTAAAAATCATACAATTTGATTTATTGTTCTTTATTTTTAGATTCTATCACAGTTGAAGTGTACCTACGATAAAAATTGTAGACATACAGCAATGACAGATTTAGTTTCGCTTCACGCCATAAGTATTAAGTGTAATAACTGGTTTATGATGCAATCTGTACAGTGACGTAAGCAAAAGATTCTGTAAAATTGTATTTCACATGTTAATTTTAAACTCTAGTAACTCTAATTTGAGGGAAATAATCACTTTAAATGGTATAATTTACAGAAATAAACATGTTTTGAATTTTCAGTGGTTGTCCCACTTTTATTACTAATCAACTGTCCAAAGGATGGGGAATAAGAGTCTGATCCCTGAATAGCCCAAAGCTGGGACCCCCACTGATCCCTTATACAGGGGGTCCTGTGTGTTCAGTTTGAGTAAAGTGGTGGTCTTGCTTGTGTGGTCCATCTCCAGTACTTGTCTTTGCCACTATCGGAGATAGCCAAGCCCTGTACTCGGCTCTCTGCCGTCAGTCTATAGACAGTGACTGGAGCAGCAGTGCACATCACCAGCCTGAAGTTGGTAAAGTGTGAGAATACCAAGAAATATTTTGTTACTTTGATATGTGTAGCTTGTCATGGACATGTGTACTATATATACTCCTGTGAAAGATCCGTGTCCTGAAAGCATTACTATGACTCTGTGCATTGCCCCGCTGGTAACATGCATGTCCTCATAGAGACCGAGCCCTCGCTCTCTTTGGCTGCTGCTAACCTATAATCCACCTTTCTGCAATGTTCTTGTCTCCATCCTGCAGCTCTTGTTAAGCGCTAACACTAGAGGGGCAGACAAGAGTGAAAAAGACCTTGCCAACAAATTACTGACAGAAATGAATGAAAATCAGGTACACGTAGCTGGCAACACTGTAAGATGGTCTGAAAGTGCCCAAAATAACATGGCCACAGCCTTACTTCCACCTAGCCTATTAATTTTATCCAAATCACACTTGTCTGTTAATATTGATGATACGTGATGAGGGGTTGTTCCATCTGGACCCCTCAGCAGATCGCTGTTTTTCAGATATCCCTTAACATGGGCAATCTGCTGCAATGGCACGTGTTTCTTCTGCATGGCTTCTGCAGGGGAAATGTATTACATGCTGCCTATTCATTTGGTTTAGTGACCATGTAATAGGTAATAGCGTCAAGTCCATCAGATTTGCTACTGCAAACTATGTTCTATAGACAAATAGGAAACTCCTTCCATATCATCCTTGTGTGCTAATGAGCCTTATGTACAGAAGTTGCTTTCCTTATGGGACATCTTCTTTAAAATGGATTTTCCCACAAACAAAGTTAATTTTAATCTACATTTTACTCAATGGTTGTTTGAATAATAGCTTCCAAAATGTTCCTGTGCTGAGATAATCTTATACATGTGCCCCTGCTGTGTACTGTGTAATGGCTGTGCCTGACCATAGAGGAACATGGTCCGATCATACCACATCTCCTGGGCAGGGAGGAAGCAAGAGAGTATACAGACATTACAGCACAGGATCACAGCTGATACTTTCTGTGAGGCAAAACATTGCTTAAAAACAGGCATGAAATATTTTACTTCAAAGAAAGAATCAGCTGTGACCCCATGCTGTAATATCTGTATCCTCTCCCCTGCCCACGAGCTGTGGTATGATCAGACCATGTTCCTGTACGGTCAGACACAGCCATTACACAGGACACAGCAGGGGCACATTTAGAAGATTATCTCGGCACAGAGACATTTCTTTTTAACACGTCCAATTGTGGAACCTATTTTTATTCCAAGATCTATTAATTAAAATGTACTTTGTTCCTGAGAAAATCCAACTAAAGCACCACTCCATTTTTTTTTTATTGCAGTGCTGGAGTGGTGCAACTAATCTAAGTTCCGTGCTCCTCGTCTTACACTTACCAGCTGCCGTCTTCAGCTGTTACCGGTGCCGCTCCAGTCGATCTCCAGCAGTTTGTGCCCTGCTGGATCTCTCTAGTGTTTGCTCGGCGATCTGGAAGTCCTGTCTCAATGTAAGTCTGTGAGAGCCAGAACCAGGCCACAACAAGGCTCTCATAGACTTAAGTTCTGGTCAGTCAGAGGTTGCAGTCACAGCATGCCGGAGTGGCGCAAGGAAGACAGCAGTAAATAGAAGACTAGGCTCAGGGAACTTAGACTAGTAGCACCAGTCCAGTGCTGAAATAAAAAAACAAATCGATGGAGTGGTGCTTTACACAGGACCTGTTAACAGGTTAAGAGGTCAGTTTTTGGACTTATTTTATTATTGCTGTTCTTCAAGTATTTTTTTTTTTAAAACCCATTTAACCCAGAATAATATGGACCATTTTATTTAGTGCTACTTTTTATGTTTTTTACCAAGAGGTGTTGCAGCCTAAATATATGCCCCCAGGGAATCCTGTGAGCCAAGTTCCCTTGGTAAAGACCAAATAAATTTGCACTATATTAAAAAAGCACATGTCTCTGGAGCTATATGATGGATTTTAAAGAAAGAAAACAAAAAACAATGATCAGCGGAGCAGCAAGAATAAACTAAGAGCAAAAGGTGGCCACTTTTGACCTGGGGAGAGAGTTCCTTGTTAAATACTATTGAGGAACAGACACGGCGAATGTCCTTTTATTACATGATGGTAAATGTGCTGTCTGTGGTATTCATAGTGTAATGTTTGTTCTAGTGTTTTTCTTTGTTTTTTGTTTTTTTACTTTCATCTCAAATTTAAAATGAGATACCAAAATGTAGAAATCGGCAGCAATATAATTAAATTGATGTTTCAATCTCTCATTAACGGGTTATTGAAAGTTATTCCATCCCCAATCTGAAATGCCCCTCCATTCGTTGTCTATGGGACTGCTGGAGATAGGCGAGTACCGAGAACAACAATTTATGACCTACGTGTCCTGTTCGTGTTTTACAAGCCAATAGTTTATGGTATGGAGCCCTTTTAAGCTGAGTAGCAGTAACATGGTGGCCTGGTTATTCTGCACTAGACCATAGAAATGACGATAATCTACTTTCATTGGAAACCTAGTATCTTCAATCTTAGCTGTTTCGGTGGACTGGTGTTCTGGGCTCCTATATATGTTGTATGTCAGTACATGCTTCTGTGTGTATGTTCACTGATTCTTTGTAGTATTCCGATAGGTTAATATTGAAAATCAACATTCACAAACTTTTCCTTTGTCACTAGGGTAATGTTATGTGTTTGTTTTATCAATCAGTTCTAACTTTATTTTGCCATTTTCTTATTGTCTATCTGTTTTGTGCTCATTTCTTCTCTGCCTCCGAGATTCAGGCTGACAATATGCCCACCCACATGCAAGTTACTGGACTGACAGTGATTTTGATGCCAAAAATCTGTCCTACTATGTCCTTGTATTCCGAATGAGCAAGTGTCCTTGTATTCCATATGAGCGACTGTCCACCATGCTGTCCTCACGTTAAATATCTTTTAATAAAAAGATACATTATCTTGGTTGTAGCTTTTTTGGCCTTGGTTTAGCAAAGCAACGTCATAGTGTGCTCTACGTGTTCTGGGAATTGAAGAACATCTTACTAAAGGTTGCATGGAGTTAAAAATAAATAAATAAAAAGAAAAATCCAAGTTCTCAACACTTTTCCCTTTTAAGCAAATGCAAACAGTGCTGTTTATTAGATGCCAAGACACATCCTGCAAACATTACTTGTTAATATGGGAGATTATAAAAGACGCAGCTTCTGTATGACCGTGCTGTGGTGTATATGTCAGAAGCATACATTGTGCAAGGAGTATACAATGGTGTGAAAAAGTATTTGCCCCCTTCCTGGTTTCTTATTCTTTTGCATGTTTGTCACACTTAAATGTTTCAGATCACAAAACTAATTTAAATATTAGACAAAGACAACAAAAACAAAAAATGCAGTTTTTAAATGGAGGTCTTTATTAAGGGAGAGAAAGAAATCCAAACCTACAGGGCCCTGTGTGAAAGTGTGCCCCCTAAACCTAATAACTGATTGGGCCACCCTTAGCAGCAACAACTGCAATCAGGCGTTTGCAATAACTGGAAGGAGTCTTTTACAACGCTCTGGAGGAATTTTGGCTCACTCATCTTTGCAAAATTGTTGTAATTCAGCCAAATTGGAGGGTTTCCAAGCATGAAGCTCCTTTTTAGGGTCAAGCCACAGCATCTCAATCATATTAAGGTCAGGACTTTGACTAGGCCACTGCAAAGTCTTAATTTTGTTTTTCTTAAGCCATTCACAGGTAGACTTGCTGGTGTGTTTTGGATCATTGTTCTGCTGCATAAGCCAAGTGCGCTTCAGCTTGAGGTCACGAACGGATGGCCAGACATTCTCCTTTAGGATTTTTTGGTAGACAGCAGAATTCATGGTTCCATTTACCACAGAAAGTCTTCCAGGTCCTAAAGCAGCAAAACAGCCCCAGACTATCACACTACCACCACCATATTTTACTATTGGTAGGATGTTCCTTTTTTGAAATGCTGTGTTACTTCTACGCCAGATGTAATGGGACATATACCTTCCAAAAAGTTCAACTTTTGTCTCGTATTCTCCCAAACGTTTTGGCGATCATTAAGATGTTTTCTGGAAAAACTGAGACAAGCCTTTATGATCTTTTTGCTCAGCACTGGTTTTTGTCTTGGAACTCTGCCATGCATGTCATTTTTGCTCAGTCTCTTTTCTTATGGTGGAGTCATGAGCACTGACCTTAACTGAGGAGAGTTTAGGGCTGCAGTTCTTTGGATGATGTTTTGTGGTCTTTAGTCACCTCTTGGATGAGTCGTCGCTGCACTCTTGGGGTTATTTTGGTCAGCTGGCCACTCCTGGGAAGGTTTACCACTATTCCATGTTATCACCATTTGTGGATAATTGCTCTCACGGTGGTTCGCTGGAGTCCCTAAGCTTTAGAAATTAATGTATAACCTTTTCCAGACTGTTTATTATTTGTTCCTGAATTTCTTTGGATTGCAGCATGATGTCTAGTTTCTGAGAATCTTTTGGTTTACTTCACTTTGTCCGGCAGGTCCTATTTAAGTGATTTCTTGATTGAGAACAGGTGTGGCAGTAATCAGGCCTGTGTGTGGCTAGAGAAATTGAACTCCGCTTCCCAAACATATGATAAAATACAGTTAATTTATGTTTTAAGGGGGGAAAGGGTATGGGTTTGGGGGGAGGCTATCACTTTTCCACACAGGGCCCTGGAGGTTTGGATTTCTTTTTCCCTTAATAATAAAGACCTTAATTTAAAAACTGAATTTTGTGTTTACTTGTGTTATCTTAGTCTAATATTTAAATTTCTTTTGTGATCTGAAACATTTAAGTGTGACAAACATGCAAAAGAATAAGAAATCAGGAAGGGGGCAAACACTTTTTCACACCACTGTACTTAAACCTGATGTGTATGTATGAAAAAAGGCTCTAACGAACTATGGGATCCATGAGTACAACTATCCTGGAATCAGTATCATATATCTCAGATTCCCATGCCTGTATGATTAATAAGGGGATTCAAAGAATTTGTAAAAGTGGGCTTTTCAAAAATATATTGCTCCTAATCATTGCATAAGCTTACCTGCTAAACATCAGTAAGTGAGCCTCAGTAATTGGGCCCCAGAATAAGGTAATGAAAAATGCTTTAGAAAAAGACTTCTTTTAGGTTAAGGTCAGACGGATCATTTTTAATTGATTGGTAAACAATGATTTTACGCTGCTCTGTAGCGATCGAAGCGCGTTTTTTTTATGGTTGGTATTAACTTCAAATTTTTGCAAAGTATGCAGATTTTTTCAGTTTTTTTAATGGATTAAATAAGATTGAACGTTGTTATATATACTGGAAGCTGGATCCTTTACCTTTCTTGGACATATCTACCTAAAATACCATGCAGTGGCATGGTGTCCGGGCTTCTTCATTGACTGGATTCATTTTGGAAAGGGTGAGCTGGATCACGTTGTTTATTAGGATTTTTCATGAGCAGCACCCGGACACATTGTATGGGACTAATTACTAATCTGTTTTTTCTTTTTATTCAACTGATGATCGGCATAAAAATGGTGTATACATGCCCTGCTCTGGTTTGTTTTGTGGACATAACTAGTCCATTTAAGTTACTCGGTACAGAGAAAAGACCGAATGCCATTACAGTCCGATTGCTCAAAGACTCACGGAAAATCGCCATCTGATTTTTTTTATTTTTTTTGGAATATGCAAGAAAAATTGATAAAACGCGAAAAAAACGAACACACTGAACGTAAACACAAATGAATTCGGTCCATCACGGGGATGAAATTTTTTATTTTTTTTTTTTCTGCAGATTCAAAACAGACTTGCATGTGTGAATAAGGTGTTTGCCACCAGTACAGGCAATTCAAATGCACGTCTAACCGCTTTATAGTTAGTTATGCTGTGTGTTCATTCTCCCCAGCTATGAATGTGAGCTCCTTTCATTTTAGTCTTTCCTGTCTTTGCTTTTCAGGGTCTTAGTAGTGCTGGTGGTGGGATTGTATTAGAATTGAAGTCCTATAAAACGCTAATGTTTTATTTTTTATGTAACTGCAGCCAGAAAGGCCCTAATGTGTCCAAAACCAAGAAAGTCACATTCTGTTCAGTTACTTCTATATTTCTACCATTTTAGGTTTTTCAAGAGCAGTTAGACTCCTTGGTCGTCTCTGCAATTAAAGCTCTCACAGCTGTGAAACATAAATCTCCTGGCGCAAAGGTAAAATATGATACAGGATCCAAATCTCTGCCAGACCTGTTTTCAATTTGTGAGGGAGACTACGTTTTGTCTGTTGTAAAATCAGTGATGCGGTGTTTCCCGCTATAGTCAGTAGGCTATATTAATCTCTCCCCCTAATGATCAGTATTATACAGGGACTGTCAGAAGGTTTTGTCTATGGAATCTGAGAGCAGCATGATGTAGGGGCTGAGAGCCTGATTCCAGCGATGTCATTTACTGGACTGCTTGGTGCAGTTTTGAAAAAAATCCCTGTCTTCTCTCCTGTGGATAAAGCGGTGGTCAGAATGCTGAGCTCTGTAAAACCCCACCCACACCACTGATTGGCAGCTTGCTGACAATGTACACAAGAAGCTGCCAATCAATGGTGGGGACGGAGCTGCACAGATTAGCTGGACTGCCTGGCAGTCGACACAGTCCTAATGATAATCTCCTGCTGATAAAACACTGATTATATTAAACTACAGCAAGCTGCTGAGCAAGTGACACATCCCACAAATCGGGGTCTCTGCCCGTACATCATACTGCTCTTAGATTAAATAGCAAAAACTTGCTGATAGTCCCTTTAAACAAACTCTGATCTTTGCCCTTTTGTTTTGCTGTTTGGTGGAGAACCCTGAGGTGACCACCACATCTTACCTGTTGTAAGGATTGGGTTTCTTACTATCCTGCAACAGTTGTGACTACTCGGTTATAATTTTGTTACAAATATGGTGACTAATTATATGTAAAGTATATAATGTGTATACAATTTATTTTCAATCTATTTAGGAAGTATTCAAAGAAAGAATTGGCTATACTATTTTGCTTGAGGTGTTGAAATCTCTAGGCCAACCATCACGGATGTTACTTGAAGAACTTCTTAACATGGTAAAGTTCAATGCGCTTGCAATTCTAATTCGCGTTTCTTTTTATTAGGCAACTACTTTTTCTGATCTATAAGGTTGGAGGTGAGCACCTTACGGTTATCTCTGGTCCACCTATTTGCTCATAGTTATTCTATGTCATTATTGTCCCTGTGATTTTTAGATATTCTCATGAATTTTCAATTCACTTAATATATAGTCATTAACTATAAATTTTAATTTCTTATCTTACTATAGAAAATAGAAGCAAGCTGTTTATTTCCCTTGCGATTGCGTAGAGGCGAAGCTTCCTTTTCTTCAATCTGTTTTATGCAGATACATTCGATTACTATGTACATTGAGTTCTACAACTTTGCAATGTTCTTTAAACCTAATTAATCAAAGAGTTTGTAACAGAAAACTGACACAAAAATGTTGCATAATTTTTGCGCAGCACGTAGTTTCACAAACATTTTGGGACATTTGGTGTTTTTATACCAGTTCCGCCAACTTTTTTAAAAGTGTGAGGAGCTTAGCATGATGCCCTATGGACTAGTGCAGCCTGACAAGTTCATTATAATTTATGCCACAATCACGGAATCACGCTGTTAGATTGGTTCAAATGCTGCCGAGCAGTGATTAAGCTGCGTCAAAGAGGGGAAGGAATACACACCCTCAGAAAAAATTCTTGTGAAACACCCTGTTGGACCACAAGCATATTTGGTGCCAAAGAAAGAAAAAACAACAGCGTCAGGTTCAGGGGAGCACGTGCATTTTGGCAAGCTAACAAGATAATTATTTTTTTGACATGTGACAGGTCCTCTTTAAGGGGGCTGACTGCTGCCACAGAGAAGTAGGCTGATTCAGCTGCTGAAATGAGCAGTCAATGACATATCAGGACAATGACTGCTATTGGGAGGTGGGTGTTAGAAATAAAAGTATATCATTAAGATTTGTATATTTATAATAGGAACACAACAGTGTGTATAGATATGTATTTATAATGTGTGCGTGCGTGAGATAGAGATATAGATATACAGTGGGGAAAAAAAGTATTTAGTCAGCCACAAATTGTACAAGTTCTCCCACTTAAAAAGATGAGAGAGGCCTGTAATTGACATCATAGGTAGACCCCAACTATGAGAGACAAAATGAGAAAACAAATCCTGAAAATCACATTGTCTGATTTGGGAAGAATTTTTTTTGTCTGCAACCTCAAACAGTCACACTTCAAACTCCACTATGGTGAAGACCAAAGAGCTGCCGAAGGACACCAGAAACAAAATGTGTAGCCCCGCAGGCTGGGAAGACTGAATCTGCAATAGGCAAGCAGCTTGGTGTGAAGAAATTAACTGTGGGAGCAATAATTAGAAAATGGCAGACATACAAGACCACTGATAATCTCCCTCGATCTGGGGCTCCACACAAGATCTCACCCCGTGGGGTCAAAATTGTAAAGATGTGCGGTTGTGGGTTGTAAGTGATCACCTAGGCAGGTTAACGATGCAACAATATTTTATTAATCACATCGATGGTAATGCAGCAATTCCAAGTAAATGGCCAAAATACAGTTCTTTCAGTCCTTAAGTTCTCAACCTGGGATCTGTAGTTCCACTGCCTTTGTATCAGGTGATACTCACTGTCTCCCAACTTTTGGTTGGCCCACAGATTTCGTATCTCCAGCCAGTATAGTCTGTAGCCACAGTCCATGATCCTCCAGATGACGGATAAAACAATAGAAGCACAGATATCCAGTAGCAGCAGTCCTAGAATAAAGTTGATATCCAACGACATATCCACAACTGTAGTACGTTTATCCAGCCCAGTTGATAACTGATCTCCAACACTCCATAAGCCATCCATCCATCTGCTCCACGTCCACAGCCATAGGTCCTATATCTCCAGTGTCCTTCAATCAACTCCTCCACATCCCTGGGGTCAGCCCCCTCCCAGCACAGAAGTGATCACCCTCCCCCTCAAGCATTCACTGTTCGCTAAACAATGAAGAATATTCTAGAAGCCTTCATCTGAGACTGCATGTAAGACCCCTAGTGATGATGGCTCCACTGTGTCTCAATCCAAACTCACCTAATGAGACCATTGGCTGTTGAAGCAATGGACTCCTGAGGTACAGATTAGTGGAATGCTGGGCATTTTACAAGTGAATCTAGTGCACATACTGACAAGTTAGCAGAACTATATAAAACATGACAAGTAAATCACTAATAAAACACAATAATAATATTAACAAAAATGGTGGTCCGTTGCTGGAAAAGTATCATAGTCATTAGAAAATGGGCAGCTCCTCACAAAAATGATCTCAAGAACGGTGAGCAAAAATCCCAGAACCACACAGGTGGGACCTAGTGAATGACCTTGCTTGTTTATAATTGACCAAATACTAATTTTCCACCAAAATTTGAAAAAAAATTTCTTTCCAAATCAGACAATGTGATTTTCAGGATTTGTTTTCTCATTTTGTCTCTCATAGTTGAGGTCTACCTATGATGTCAATTACAGGCCTCTCTCATCTTTTTAAGTGGGAGAACTTAGAATGCCAAGAGTGTGCAAAGCAGTCATCAAAGCAAAAGGTGGCTACTTTGAAAAACCTAGAATATAAGACATATTTTCAGTTGCTTCACACTTTTTTGTTAAGTATATAATTCCACATGTGTTAATTCATAGTTTTGATGCCTTCAGTGTGAATGTACAATTTTCATAGTCATGAAAATACAGAAAAATCTTTAAATGAGAAGGTGTCCAATCTTTTGGTCTGTACTGTGTATGTATGTATGCATGTATGTATATGTGTATAAAATATATATATATATATACACACACAAACACATTTGGGGATGTTCACTATTTAATTATGTTCACAATTTATAATCTTAAAAAGTGTAATGTACTGAACCATTATGTTAAATTACAGAGGTATTCTCAACTTGTGTGTTTAGCAGCACACAGTTTTCCAGTCTTTCGTTTCCTGTTTTTTGGCAGGGGCGGTCATTCGTCCTTGTGTGACATTTCTGTTTAGCGGCAAAACCTTAGCATTTGCAGAACTTGTGCTTGCTGAGCTCTATAATTTTGCTGTAACAAATTCAGCAATAAGGTTTGTTCTGAAGTATACTCTCACTATTTTCAGAAATAGATAATAGTGCATTTGTACAAGCACATGGCTCAGGAAAGTGAGAGCCGTGATTAGGAGAACTGCTCTGGAAGCTGCTGATGGTAGGGGATGGTGATACTGATAGATTTATTACAGCAGCTTGTCAGGAGCTGAGGGGGAGGGGATGTGAGCAGATAACTGCTATATACAAATCAATGGTCTGGAGAGAAGTGGCTGGGATTCTAGGTGTTAACCTGTTTCTTGGAATGTACCAACTGCACATAAAGCTTTGATTGTCGAGCTCCTTGGAAACATGCTGCAGGTGAATAACAGCAGATAGGAAAAGCAAGTTAATTGCACACTTGCTTATTTTTATCCTCTCTAACTAAAGCAATTTAATAATATGAGACTACCCTTTACCTTCCACACTTTGTTAATAAAATGAAGCATGACATGAATTTTTCTAATAATTCACCTGTTAGCTTCTTGCTCCTGTTTTCTCACTGCATTCTTCTTACTTTCAGGCTGTTGAGGGCGAGCATGCTGCAGTTGGGATTTATGGCATCAGCAATGTCCAACCCCTGCTGCTGCTTATACAGTGGTTGCCAGAAATAGTGTCCCATGATCTGCAGATCTTCATCTCTGACTGGCTGAAGCGAATCTGCTGCATAAACAAGCAAAGCCGGACGATGTGTGTGAACGCGAGCATGGTCATCCGAATAATAGATACTCTGAATTCTCATTATTCTCTACATAGAGTCTGTGCAGAAAACTTGATAAGTCTATTGGGCTCTTTAGGGAGTCAGTCAATGGGCTCTGAGGAACTATTTCATCTTATTGGACTCCTTCGGATGGATGAACCCAAAAAGAGCCATCCCTATGTTGTTCCAGTGACCAGAGCTATGCTTACCATTGCCCGTAAGCAGGGCTTGGAGAGTTCCTTGCAGTACTTTAACCTCTCCCACAGCTCGTCAGGAATTTCTTTGCCTACAATTCAGAAATGGCCCGGCTCAGCGTTCTCTTTTTATGCCTGGTTTTGTCTAGACCAAGATCAATCCACCTTTAGCCTTTCAAGTAGTGGCACAAAAAGAAAACAATTATATAGGTAATGATTTATTCATTATTTTAGTAATTGTAACACGTGTTTAGTTGCTGAATATATAATGAAACCACAACAAAAACTTTATTTACCTTTTTACAAGACCTTTTTTTATACAGTATGCTATGGTTTTGGATCACCAGCATTAGGAAAACTCTGTTAACGTGCATTTACGGTCATTTCTGGATGAACGTGTCCATAAAGAGATCTTTCAATGAATTTTTTAATTCAAACTGGGTAACTCAACCAGTTGCTGCGGCTCCACTGATTCTGGAACATTTTTAGTTTTTTTTAGCTCCCCTCCTTTCCAAAGTTGTGCTTCGTAGTAATAAAGATCTCCCTTAAACCAACTGAGGGTTTCTCCAGAACCTCTCTGCGAGTGTTTGCTTTTTGTCTTTAATGACAGAAGTTCTAGGGTGTGTACCCCGTTGGTTGAAGGGAGACTTTGTATCTTTATTATCAGGGGCATAATTTTATAACGGAGGGGCACAGAAAAATAAAGAAACTTTTCAGAATCAGTGGAAAAGTGTCAATTAGAGAGCAGTGCAATTTAAATAAAAAAAATAGTAAAAGTTAAAGGCTATGGACAACTTTGACCTGGAATAAATTATTTTTATATACGTTACTTATGTCTCTTTCAAACCTATGTAACCTTATGTGTATCTTACTATGTAAAGTTAACAAGTCCTTCAAGTTCAACCTTTCTCCCCCAGTTATAAATTCTCTATCACTAAATGTATTGCTCTCAATGCATTTTGTTGTGAGGAAAGCATCCAGCACCTTTATAAATGCTTATATAGTGTGCCGTTACTACCTCTAGTGGTAGGGCATGCTACAGTCTGACTGCTCTAACTGTGAAGAACCCTTTCCTGTTTAGCTGACAGAATCTTCTTTCCTCCACACATGATAGATACCTCCTGGTCCTTGGGAAGGTCTTTGGAAGGAGTAAACCGTGTGCCAGTGCTTTTGTATTGACCACATGAGTATTTATACATACAGTGGGGAAAATAAGTATTTGATACACTGCCAATTTTGCAAGTTTTCCCACCTACAAAGAATGGAGGTCTGTAATTTATATCGTATGCACGCTTCAACTGTGAGTGATAGAATCTAAAAAAAAATCTAGAAAATCACATTGTATGATTTTTACATAACTTATTTGCATTTTATTGCATGAAATAAGTATTTGGTACAATAAATAAGAGAACTTAATGTTTGGTACCGAAACCTTTGTTTGCAATTACAGAGGTCAGATGTTTTTTGTAGTTTTTGACCAAGTTTGCACACACCGCAGCAGGGATTTTGGCCCACTCCTCCATACAGATCTTCTCCAGATCCTTCAGGTTTTGGTGCTGTCGCTGAGCAACATTGAGTTTCAGCTCCCTCCAAAGATTTTCTATTGGGTTCAGGTCTTGAAGATTGGCTAGGCCACTCCAGGACCTTGAAATGCTTCTTAAGGAGCCACTCCTTAGTTTCCCTGGCTGTGTTTTGGGTTATTGTCATGCTGGAGGACCCAGCCACGACTCATCTTCACTGCTCTTGCTGAGGGAAGGCGGTTGTTGGCCAAAATCTTGCGATACATGACCTCATCCTTCCTCCCTTCAATATAGTTCAGTCGTCCTGTCCCCTTTGTAGAAAAACACCTCCAAAGCATGATGTTTCCCCCACCATGCTTCACGGTTTGGATGGTGTTTTTGGGGTTGTACTCATCCTTTTTCTTCCTCCAAACATGGCGAGTTTAGTTGATACCAAAACGTTCTATTTTGTTCTCACCTGACCTCATGACCTTCTCCCATGCCTCCTCTGGATCATCCAGATGGTCATTGGTGAACTTCAAACGGGCCTGGACATGTACTAGCGTGAGCATTGGGACCTTGCGTGCCCTACAGGATTTTAATCCATGACGGCGTAGTGTGTTACAAATGGTAATGTTTGAGATTGTGGTCCCAGCTCTCTTTAGGTCATTGACCAAGTCCTCCTGTGTAGTTGTGTAGTGCTGATTCGATTCCTGACCTTTCTCAGAATCATCCTACCCCACGAGGCGAGATCATGCATGGATCCCCATGTTGTGCCAAAAGTTGTTGCCTTCTCACCAAGCTGCTTGCCTATTGTCCTGTAGCCCATACCAGCCTTGTGCCGGTCTACAATTTTGTCCCTGGTGTCCTTAAACAGCTCTTTGGTCTTGGCCCTAGTTCTGAGGTTGGAGTGTGATTGAGTGAGTGGACACGTATATTTTATACCGGTAACAAGTTCAAACATAAGCAATTAATACAGGTAATGAGTGCAGAGTAGGAGGGCTTCTTAAAGAAAAACTAACAGGTCTGTGAGAGCCAGAATTCTTGCTGGTTGGTAGGTGATCAAATACTTATTTCATGCAATAAAATGCAATTTAATTATTTAAAAATCATACAATGTGATTTTTTTGTTTTTTAGTTTTAGATTCTGTCTCTCATAGTTGAAGTGTATCTACGATAAAAATTACAGACCTCTCCATTTATTAACTGAACAAGCCCAACTTCTCCTCCAATCTCTCATTATAGGAGAGTCCTTACATTCCATGTAATAATCTATTTGCCATTATTGAACAAACTCTAATTTCCGAATATCTTGTGTAAAAGCTAGATCCCATATTCTAGATGTGGCCTCATAAGTGATTTATAGAGCGGTAATAATACATTGGGATCACTGGATTTTATCTTTTTACATCCTAAAAATACATCCTAAAATCTTATTTGCCTTTGCAGCTGCTGCTTGATATTGAGTACTGCTGCTCAGCTTACTTGTAACCAGAATAACCAAGCCTTTCTCCTGTTCTGTAGTCCGATATATTTCCATTTAATGTTTATGCATCAATAGGATTTCTTAGACCTAGCTGCATTACTCTATATTTACCAACATTAAACCTCATCTGCTGTGTGTTCATCCATGCAGATATTTTCTCTATAATTTTGTAATATACCGTCAAGCTCATCTTTTGTTAACCTACATAGCTTTGTGTCTCTCAATCCCATCCACAAAGTCATTAATAAAGATAAAAAGAATTGGACCTAATACTGATCCTTGTGGTCCACACTACTCCCAGTACAGAACCTTGTGGTCCCCACTGCTGACTTTATTCCGTTTATAGAGTGTACCATTTACAATGACTCTCTTCTGTCCCTTAGCCAGTTTTTTTACCCATGTGCACAGTCTCCCCTAGTCCAAGTGTCTGTTGTGTACTACAGTATCAAATACCTTTGCAAAGTTCAGATTTATCACATTATCTACATTACCAACATCCAGACATGCACTTGCTTTAATTTCAGTCTTCATAGCTTCAGTCATTCATTCATTCATTCATTCATTCACAGGACCCCTCACCCTCCAGATATGAAGTTTGGAGCCTATTCCAAGCTTCAAATTTTTCTTTAGTTGGAGTGTCTGCGTCCCTCCCAGAAATATAAGCCTAGATGTGAGCTGTGTTTGTTCAAGGTGCTGCTCTCCTCATTAACTAATATATCATTATCCTACACTCACTTCCTCTTCACGTGCCTTCTTCCTTTTCTATAGCCTGTTTTCTCTGCCCTCCCCGGGACTGTACATACTTTCTCCCCTCTCCACACTGTGGTGTTTGTAAATCCTCATCCTCCCTTCTGCTGTTTCTAGCATTGAAAGAAGGGAGAAGGGAGAAGGTCGCCTTAGAAAGCAGGAGTTTGTAACATTTTGCAGATAACTCACCTTGAAAGAGTTACAACATTTTTATTGGACTGTTCAGAAATTTACCTAACTTTGCATTTATAAAGCTAATGAGCAATACAAAAAGTCTGTACAAATGTCTACATAGCCTTTTATAGTGTGGTCTATATAATCTCATGATTTTCAGGGAAATATATTGGGACCAAATGCTTTGATTGCTCTTGACTAAAAGCTTTCAGAACTTAATGTACAGTTGTTCTTTACATCATGTTTTGGTTTCTTTGGTTTTAGCTTTTTTACAAACAGCGGCACAGGATTTGAAGCCTTTCTCTCCCCCTCTGGTTTCCTGGTCGTGGCAGTGTGCACCAAGAAAGAGTACACCACTGTTAAGTTGCCAGATCACTGCTTCTGTGATTCATTGTGGGTAAGCAGCACTTATTATATTGTCCCTTAGATTATGGGAATCTGACCTCTGACTGCATCAGTGGGCTGAAAATATTGCTCACAGAGCGTAGTGTTTTACTGGTGCCCGACTTGTGTTATTTGTCAGAAACATTTAACTAACTTGTGATTTACTCCGACAGCACAGTATAGCCATTGTCCATGTACCTGCTAAAAGGTCGTTGGGATTTTTTGGACAAAGCAATGTCTACATTTATGTCAATGGACAGCTGAAAATCACTTCTCCCCTAAAGTTTCCCGCTATGGGTGAAGTAAGTGTAGAAATATATTGCTTCATAATTCATGTTTTTGTATAGTAGTCTGCTCTGATCTTTGTTGCAGGCCTGATTTATATTAAGGGAAAGTATGTAGGGTGCACACAGTTCTCAGATCATCAATGCCGTTCTCAAAATGTGACAATTTTTTTTGTTACATTTCAGCCTTTTACTTCTTGCTGCATTGGATCTGCTGGGCAAAAGACCAATACACCACCCCCATCGCAGATAGCAGATCCTCCTGTCTCTCCTCCAAGTAATACCAGTAGGTCATCACTGGGCGGCATGCTGTCTTCACCATCAAGAAGTGGGTTACAAGGAAAGACAGAATCTGTCAAATTAATTTCAGCTGGGACTCAAGATAGCGAATGGGGGTCTCCAACATCGCTCGAAGGTCAACTTGGATCGGTTCTTATATTCCATGATGCATTGCAAGCAAATCAGATTAAGATTTTGTACTTGGCTGGTAAGTGAGTGGTGGTTATATTAAAGAGGACCTGTTAGTTGCTCAAAACAATTGCGTTAAATACCTTGTGAAAATTGCTGAGTTTCCCCGATTCTGCAATTTTTTTCTATTTTGCGCTGCGTCACTCCATCGCAGAGATATTCGCATGTTTGTTATGGAGCACAGTATGTGAAATCTCCACATATAGTACAACTGGGCGAGTCTTGTCTGGGAGTGAGCGCTTTCACCACTTCCTCCCAGACACAGCCAATCCAAGCTTTCCTGCTGATCTAGCAGCCACACATGCTGCTGAGCTGTGATTGACAGCATCTGGGAGGGAGGGGTGAAAGCGCTCACCCCCAGAGAAGACTGTGAAGAAATGCATAATTGCAAAGCAGAGATTTCACATAGTACGCTCCAGAAGAACAAATGTGACTACCTCTGCAATGGTGTGACACAGCACAAAACTGAAAAAAAGGCAGAATCAGGGGAGCTCAGGGATTTTTGCGAGATATTTTATTCCATTTCCTTTTGTTAACAAGTGACAGGTCCTCTTTAAATGTAGTGTAATTATTGGCATTTACATTGTACAGCTACATTTATGTATCTGTATACTGTTGTCAGGTCCAAACAGCTTGAACCCCTGGAAATCGCAGGATACTGAACTAACAGACTTGCCCAGCAAACTGCTTGTTTATTATACACCAAAGGTTAGTAAGAAGCATTTACTGCCATTTTCCTTCTATAGTTTATTCATTTAGTCTTTCCTCCTGTGCAGGGTATCATGGTTGAATGAATCCAAGTAGAATGGAACTTTTGTCACTAGTGTATCTTACACCATTTAGAAGGATACAATTTAGAAATACAACTTAAAACTTATTTATAATGATGGCATGACTTTGATAGAAGTGAGACATTGGCTATGTTGGCACTGAATGGGAGCTCTGTGAACCGCCTCTTGCCTGACAGCATCCACAGCTCCACTTTTTGATAAGCCGGTCTGGCACAAAGTTATCATTGTGGAGTGACCCACATGTGACATCACGCCCGGCTGGCTGATCAATAAAAGAGCCGGAGGTGCCATCAGGTATCAAGTTTAAAAATAAATTCACCTGACAAATGAGCTTTTTGCTCCCTCATCGGGAGATTGGCAGCTTGTTAACACTACAAGATTAGTAATGTTATAGAACTATATTTAATATGAGTATTTTTCTTTTTGCAGTCTACTTTGTTATAATATCACTATAGTTAAATATTTCCATTGAAGAATTTTATCTCTTTGTTTAGGCTTGTGGAAATCATATCTGCCTTGATTTATCACCCAACTTATATCATGGACGATTGACTGGGAACAAAGTTGTTAACTGGGACATCAAGGTATTTTAATAGAAAAGTGTAGCGTTTGGCTGCGCTCAAAATATCAGTTTGTTACTTTATTACCTAGTGCTTTGTATCCAGTGTAGTAATATTCCTCAGCCTCTCATGCTTCGAATTGAGCCGCTTCCTGCAATTTATATCTTTTATTATATGTAAGGAAATTAAGAAGGATGGTTACAGGGAAAGTTACTTATCTGCGGCTATTCTACCCAAGGACAGCTAAAGAATAAGAGCTCATGCACACATTAGAATGACTAAACGTGTAATTTTTAGACAGTGTAAACTTAGACTGGACAGTCTTGAGATGGGCCAAATATATCACTGACTTATGCTGTTTGGTAGTTTGAGTGCATCTTTAGTCTGTTTTGCTAGGTTTACACCATTCGTAAGCTAGTTTACTTCGCAGTAAAAATAAAATATCACATCTTTCCCTCCTTGAATCCTGAGTCAAGCGATCACATTTAGAACAAGAACATAAGTATTTGTTATTCTCTTCTAAAAAATCCTGTAAGACCTTACTAAAACCAGTACCCATTCCCGCTGTGACCAGCTCCCGATCAGATTATTAGTTCTCATGGTACGTAAGCTTTGTCTCCTCTAAAGACTGATTTTTTTTTTTCTCCAGATGGAGGTAATGCCCCCTCGTTTTTGAGGTGGTTTTGCATGAAACATCTTTTGACCATTCTTTCTGTTTGGGACATTTATGTACTTGTATAAATTGTTCATAGTCCCCATTAAATGTCTTAAAAGATGATATAAATGTAATTCTTTTAAAACTTTCTAATATCTAGGATCCTCCATACTCCTTATCAGTTTTCTGTCTCTTCATTGTATCTTTTCTTTAATTTTCAATCAGATCTATTTTTATTAAAGGGACTCTGTCAGCACAGAATGACTGTTCAAACCAAGCACAGGCGCTTGGTGCTTCATGGCGGAGCCAGTCATTTATTTACATCTTCCTACCTGCTTGGTTTCCATCTGTCTCCACCCTTTTCAGGCTCTCTGAAGCCAGAGCTGTCAATCAAAGAAGAGGGGCTGGAAATCAGGGGAAAACCAGCAGGTGGAAAGGTGTATGTAAATGATTGACCCCGCCGTGAAGCACCAAAAGACATTTAGTTTTAGTTAAGTTTATTAAAGGGGTTGTCCAGTACTTTTAAAAATATGCCAATGTGTTTTAATGATAAATAGAAGCTTCTTTCTAATTACCTGCTGTTCTCTTTCTGCCTGTGAGCGGCGCCATCACTGGCCGCTCACAGGCAGTACGTGACCCCCGGCTGCAGCCGGATCTGACATCCGCTGACGTCATGACAAGTCCAGGCTGCAGCCGAGGGTCCCTCTTACGCGTTCCACCGGAGGCTACTGGGTTGTGGGCGGGGTTATCCCCGCGCGTCACACCCTTCATCCACCACGCACTCTCCCTGTCCCCATTCATTGGGAAAGCGTGCAGTGGATGCTGGGTGTGACACGGGGAATAACCACCGATAGCGCCGCTCACAGGCAGAAACAGCACCAGGAGGTAATTAGAAAGAAGCTTCTATTTATCATTAAAACACATTGGCATATTTTTAAAAGTACTGGACAACCCTTTCAACCCTTCAGATGCTTCACAGGAACTGAAGCAACGTGGAAGAAAAAAAATTAACATTTAACTTTTTTTCACAATTTTTTTTTTTACTTTAGACCTTTTTTTTTTTTTTTTTTTTTTCACAAGGGTAACAAGAGAAAATGGACCATAAAATTTGTTGTGCAATTTCTTATGAACATACCGATAGCCCATATGTGGGGGAAAACCACTGTTTGGGCGCACGGCAGGGCTCGGAAGGGAAGGAGTGGCGTTTGACTTTTTGAACGCAAAATTGGCTAAAATAGAGAGCGGACACCATGTCTCGTTTGGAGAGCCCCTAATGTGCCTAAACAGTGGAAACCCCCCCACAAGTGACCCCATTTTGTAAACTACACCCCTAAAAGGATTTTATCCAGGGGTATATTGAGCATTTTGAACCCACAGGTACACCACAGAATTTCATAACATTAGGTCGTCATATTGAAAAAGTTAATTTTTTTCACAAATCTTTCTTTAGCCCCAAATTTCGCACTTTTGCCAGAAGAGATTTACAGAAACTATTATTGAGGACTTTTGATCACTGTGAAAGGGTCTATCACAGTAATCAAAAGCCATCAGCCATTGAGAAAAATCCCTACTGTTGCTGGGAGGCTGATTTTGTGCTCTTATTTAGTCTGTGATCTAAAAGTACACCCATATCCTTCTCTACAAGTGACTCTCTTAAGGCCCCGTCACACTTAGCGACGCTGCAACGATCCCGACAACGATACGACCTGTCAGTGATCGTTGCTGCGTCGCTATGTGGTCGCTGGTGAGCTGTCAAACAGGCAGGCTCACCAACGATCAGGGGAGCAGCGACAGCGAGAATCTTTCCACGATGTCCTGCTCCTGGTTACGAGCCCGCTGAAGCAGGAGCAGGCTGGTAACTATGGTAAACATCGGGTTACTAGGGGCACACGCGCACCTAGTAACCCGTTGTTTATCATGGTTACCACTCTGCTACGGTGAGCGGGAGGTTACCGCTCACTTTAGCAGGCTCGTAACCATGATAAACAACGGGTTACTAGGTGCGCGTGTGCCTCTAGTAACCCGATGTTTATCATGGTTACCAGCCTGATCGCTGCTCCCACTGGTCACACACAGCGATGTGTGCTGACCAGCGGGAGAGCAACGACCAAAAAATGGTCCAGGACATTCTGCAGCGATAAGCGACCTCACAGCAGGGGCCTGATCGCTGCAAAGTGTCACACATAGCGACATCGCTGGTGAGGTCGCTGTTGCGTCACCAAAACCGTGACACAGCAGCGATCTCGCTATGTGAGATGGGGGCTTAAGTTGTACTCACAGCAGGACATCAGATGTCTGCATATTATCGATGCCTAGGTGCATAGCTGTACACTTATCCACATTGACGCTCATTTGGCAAGTGTACACGTTAGATTGTAACTGACTGAATTTCATGTGCAGAAAAAAAAGCAGCATGGTCCATTCTTTGTGAGTTTTTGGCGTGTGTTTTTCCTATTCAATGCATTGGAAAAAAACACTGCGGATTTTCCACAGCGTTTTTGCTGCCAAAAGGTGCAGAAAGGCTGCAGAAATTTTCCTGAACATGCGCACATAGCCTTACAGTTACAACTGGTGTTTGGGTGAGGGGGGAGAAAACTAGTCAATTTCTCAGGTCCCCCACTCTCTTAAGGGCTGCCAGCGTTTCTATTTTGAGGTTAAAACTGCTTAAGAACCTTTTGGTGACATCACGATCATGTAACCATGATGTTACCAAAGTCCTTTAACTGCAGGAGTATAGAGGAATTAAGAGGAGACAGGCTGGTATGCAGGGCCAATTTTAGGGTAAACGAGGGGGACAAACTGGACAACTTTTCAGTCTTGAGGAACTGAAGAGGAGATAAGCTGTATGTACCGTGTGTGTATGTATGTACAGTATAGACCAAAAGTTTGGACACACCTTCTCATTTAAAGATTTTTCTGTATTTTCAGGACTATGAAAATTGTACATTCACACTGAAGGCATCAAACTTAACACATGTGGAATTATATACTTAACAAAAAAGTGTGAAACAACTGAAAATATGTCTTATATTCTAGGTTCTTCAAAGTAGCCACCTTTTGCTTTGATGACTGCTTTGCACACTCTTGGCATTCTCTTGATGAGCTTCAAGAGGTAGTCACCGGAAATGGTTTTCCAACAATCTTGAAGGAGTTCCCAGAGATGCTTAGCACTTGTTGGCCCTTTTGCCTTCACTGTGTCTTCCAGCTCACCCCAAACCATCTCGATTGGGTTCAGGTCTGGTGACTGTGGAGGCCAGGTCATCTGGCGTAGCACCCCATCACTCTCCTTCTTGGTCAAATAGCCCTTACACAGCCTGGAGGTGTGTTTGGGGTCATTGTCCTGTTGAAAAATAAATGATGGTCCAACTAAACGCAAACCGGATGGAATAGCATGCCGCTGCAAGATGCTGTGGAAGCCATGCTGGGTCAGTATGCCTTCAATTTTGAATAAATCCCCAACAGTGTCACCAGCAAAGCACCCCCACACCATCACACCTCCTCCTCCATGCTTCACGGTGGGAACCAGGCATGTAGAGTCCATCCGTTAACCTTTTCTGCTTCGCACAAAGATAAGGTGGTTGGAACCGAAGATCTCAAATTTGGACTCATCAGACCAAAGCACAGATTTCCACTGGTCTAATGTCCACTCCTTGTGTTCTTTAGCCCAAACAAGTCTCTTCTGCTTGTTGCCTGTCCTTAGCAGTGGTTTCCTAGCAGCTATTTTACCATGAAGGCCTGCTGCACAAAGTCTCCTCTTAACAGTTGTTGTAGAGATGTGTCTGCTGCTAGAACTCTGTGTGGCATTGACCTGGTCTCTAATCTGAGCTGCTGTTAACCTGCGATTTCTGAGGCTGGTGACTCGGATAAACTTATCCTCAGAAGCAGAGGTGACTCTTGGTCTTCCTTTCCTTTGGCGGTCCTCATGTGAGCCAATTTCTTTGTAGCGCTTGATGGTTTTTGCAACTGCACTTGGGGACACTTTCAAAGTTTTCCCAATTTTTCACACTGACTGGCCTTCATTTCTTAAAGTAATGATGGCCACTCGTTTTTCTTTACTTAGCTGCTTTTTTCTTGCCATAATACAAATTCTAACAGTCTATTCAGTAGGACTACCAGCTGTGTATCCACCAGACTTCTGCACAACACAACTGATGGTCCCAACCCCATTTATAAGGCAAGAAATCCCACTTATTAAACCTGACAGGGCACACCTGTGAAGAGAAAACCATTTCCGGTGACTACCTCTTGAAGCTCATTAAGAGAATGCCAAGAGTGTGCAAAGCAGTCATCAAAGCAAAAGGTGGCTACTTTGAAGAACCTAGAATATAAGACATATTTTCAGTTGTTTCACCCTTTTTAGTTAAGTATATAATTCCACATGTGTTAATTCATAGTTTTGATGCCTTCAGTGTGAATGTACAATTTTCATAGTCATGAAAATACAGAAAAATCTTTCAATGAGAAGGTGTGTCCAAACTTTTGGTCTGTACTGTGTGTGTGTGTGTGTGTGTGTGTGTGTGTGTGTGTGTATAGATAGATAGATAGATAGATAGATAGATAGATAGATAGATAGATAGATAGATAGATATAGATATATATACACACATATATATATAGATAGATAGAGATATACACACGTGTGTGTGTATGTATATATATATAGTGTGTGTATGTATGTGTAATAAATATATATATATGTATATGTGTTGAACAAAATAAAAATCAACATTTATTCAAATCCAATAACTTCAAGTACTTAAGTGGATTGTTGTTCTTGGGGGAAAAAAAAAGATCCCCTGAAGATAAGCCCCCATGCATCTTTCTGAGTAGAAAATAACACGAGGCCCTGTCTTATTTTCGGAGAAACACAGTGCATAGCATGGTATCATCTGCAAAATTAGAAACCTCACTATTAATCCCATCTTCTATATATCATTAATAAATTGATTGAATAATTGAAAAACTGCAATGAGCATTGAGTACATCACTTATAACTGGAGACCATTCAGATACATAAAATGCTATGAAAAATGTGGTAACCTCAGCCATATCAGAGTGGGCCTTGTTAAATGTCAAACACTGCTTTTCTACATCTGTATGTCTTGGCGAACTTAAATAAATGCAATTTCCTAATATGCAAGTAAAAACCTTAAGGCTGTGTGCCCACGATGCGTTTTTCAAGCGTTTACGCTGCGGATGGTACCTGGGTGTGGAGGAGAGGAGACTCTCATCCAGACCCAGGTACCATAGAACCTGTAAAAGAAAGAATTTAAAATAAAAAATAAAGTTTATACTTCCTATGTCCTCCTGGTGTTTTGTCCATGCCGTCCGGTCTCTTGCAATGCTCGCGCTGTTGTGAAGGACCTGCCATGACGTCACTGAGTCATGTGTACCGCAGGTCCTTCACACCACCGCGAGCAGTGCAAGATACAGGACGCAGCATAGATGACACCGGAAGGTGAGTATAATCTTTTTTTTTTTTTCATTATTTTTTACCATTCTTATTCTTTTTTTTTTTTTTTTTTAACTATTACTTGGTCACACATTATAAATCCATGCCGGTTGCATGGATTTATATTGTGTGACCAACTTGTCAAACACTTTTCCAAGTGATGCTCAAAATTGCTTGGAAAACTGCTTGAAAAAACGCACGCGAAAACGCATTTAAATCTGCATGCGTTTTTTTCTGCCAGAGAGGCAGAAACGTTCTGCATCACATCTGCTACGTGGGCACATAGCCTAAACTGTGGCAAAGTAAATGCTGATACTGCAATAGTGTTGATCAATACATTGAATAATGAGTAATATAGGAGTTCCTATGTTAATATCGGCCCAGCAGCTCTTTATAAAAAGAATACTGAATTCATATCAATAGATTGCAGAAATACTGGCACTTTTTCACAATGTGCTCACTCTCAGCAATTTTCTAAGTTGGAACCTACTGTAATAATTACAAATAGCCTGTAGTTAGATAGGAATGGCAACCGCAGAGACTTGTTAGGAAATTGCTGTAAACTTCA